>NW_019947745.1:0-4163 GCF_002910315.2 Salvelinus sp. IW2-2015
CTGCCAGAGCCGCCAACCAGACAGGATCTGCCAGAGCCGCCAACCAGACAGGATCTGCCAGAGCCGCCAACCAGACTGGATCTGCTAGAGCCGCCAGTGAGCCATGAGCGTCCAGAAGCCGTTAGCCCGCCATGAGCGTCCAGAGCCGTCAGCCAGCCATGAGCGTCCAGAGCCGTCAGCCAGCCATGAGCGTCCAGAGCCGTCAGCCAGCCATGAGCGTCCAGAGCCGTCAGCCAGCCATTGAGCGTCCAGAGCCGTCAGCCAGCCATGAGCGTCCAGAGCCGTCAGCCAGCCATGAGCGTCCAGAGCCGTCAGCTAGCCATGAGCGTCCAGAGCCTCAGCTAGCCATGAGCGTCCAGAGCCGTCAGCCAACCATGAGCTGTCCCTCAGCCCAGAGCTGCCATGTATCCAGAACTGCCCCTCAGTCCAGAGCTGTTCTCTGTCCGTAGCTGCCCTTCAGTCCGGAGTTGCCCCTCTATCCTGAGCTACCTCTCTATCCTGAGCTACCTCTCTATCCTGACCTACCTATCTGTCCTGAGCTACCTTGTCCCGGAGCTGTCCCTTATTTTGATGTTACCCGTATATTAGGTGGTGGAGTAAGAGGGTGGTCATTCTGAGGAGAAGACGTAAACTGGGATTGACTATGGTGGGGGGGACCTCGCCCAGAGCCTTAGCCACACCGTGGTCAGATGCCCACCCTGACCCTCCCCTAGACTTTGTGCTGGTGCGCCCGGAGTTTGCACCTTAAGGGGGGGGTTTATGTCATGTTCCTGACCTGTTTTCTGTTAGTTTGTATGTTGTTAGTTGGTCAGGACGTGAGTTTGGGTGGGCAGTCTATGTTTTTCTGTTTCTATGTTGGTTAATGGGTACCTAATATGGTTTCTCAATTAGAGGCAGGTGTTTTCATCTCCTCTGATTGAGAATCATATTAAGGTAGGTGTTGTCACGTTTGTCGTGGGTGGTTGTCTTCCGTGTCTGTGTTTGTTTGCACCATACTGGACTGTTTCGTTCGTTCTTCGTTTTATGTAGTCATTTTTCCTGTTCGTGCGTTCTTCGTGTTATATGTAAGTTCGTATGTTCAGGTTTGTCTACATTCGTTTTGTTGTTTTGTAAGTATTCAAGTGAAGTTCGTGTTTTTCGTCTACACTTAAATYAATTCATTATGTCTAAATACAACGCTGCAGTTTGGTTCAATCCCTGCTCCTCCTCTTCGGATGAAGAGGAGGAGGAACGCCGTTACAATAGGCTACAGCGTTGGAATCGCTGATTCACACAATTGAACCCACAGACAGACCTGTCGGTGTCTCAGATTGGTCAACAGCTTATTTTCTCATGCGAAAAGATGCTAAATTCAAACCTGTGGTTAAACATTTTAAATGCAAATATGAATACCATGGCTGCTCAGAGGTCCATGCAGGTGTGCTGCCTATAAATTGGCTTCTCCTAGTCCTAGTGTACCCACAGCGGAGGCATCTCTGAGTCACAGCATGAACGTCCCTCAAGTAGATTTGCAGTTCAAATAGAGCTACGCAATCACAGGAGTCAGGAGTTTTAGAGGAACCATTTCCAAGTTAGTTTTCAGCCATGGTTCCTATAAAAGGGGCAGTAAATCATTTTGTATCAACAACATTTCAAAGAAATGTACAATAATTTAACCAATCAATGAAAAATATTCAATCAATAAACATCTAGATATTAAACCAATATTCATAAATAATAATGTACAAGGATTGAACCTAATGTCCATATAAACAAACTCATTGTCTGTTAAATAGCCTACAAGTTAAAATACTTGTCTGTTAAATAGCCTCCAAGTTAATTAAAATGGTGCCGTCTGGTTTGCTTAATATAAAGAATTAGAAATGATTTCTACATTTACTTGTGATACTTATTTAAAACCAAATATTTTACTGGGTGACTTTCACTTTTACTTAAGTAAGACAATTAGGTACTTTTTCCACCACTCATTGTCTGTTAAATAGCATCCAAGTTAAACTAACTGTCTGTTGAATAGCTTCCAAGTTAAGCTAATCGTCTGTTAAATAGCCTCCACGTTAAACTATTTGTCTGTTAAATAGCATACAATTTAAGCTAATTGTCTCTTAAATTAGCTGTTGAATAGACTACAACTACAATTTACACTAATTGTCTGTTAAACTACAACGTACAATTTACAGTAATTGTCTGTTGAATAGACTAACTACAATTACACTAATTGTCTGTTAAATGACATTATTTAAACTAGTTGTCTGTCTACTAACCTCCAAGTTAAATTAACTGTCTGTTTAAATAGCTATAATTAAAACAAATTGTCTGTATAATAGCCTCCATGCTAAACTATTTATATTTTAAAAAAGCTTCCAAATTAAAATAATCGTCTTTAAATAACCTAAAAGTTAAGCTAATTGACTGTTAGACTACAACTTATATTAATTGTCTATTGATCTACAACTACAACTACAATTTACACTAATTGTCTGTTAAATATTGACTACAACTACAATTTACACTAATTGTCTGTTAAATGATTACAACTACAATTTACACATATTGTCTGTTAATAGACTAATACATTACACTAATTGTCTGTTAAATAGACTACAACTACAATTACACTATGTCTGAATAGCTAAACTACTATTAGCATAATTGTATTTTCTACTTCCTGGTTGGATTTTTTCTCAGGTTTTTGCCTGCCATATGAGTTATGTTATACTCACAGACATCATTCAAACAGTTTTAGAAACGTGAGAGTGTTTCCTATCCACATATACTAATTATATGCATATTCTAGTTTTGGGCCTGAGTAGCAGGCAGTTTACTCTGGGCACTTATTATCCAAGCTACCAATACTGCCCCCAGTCCAAAGAAGTTAACGTGTATCTTTAGTTAGCGAGGTTAATTACTTTTATTTAAACAGGTTGGTATCTCTGAGAAGAAAATGTAATAAAACATATTCAATCGTTTTTTCTCTCTCAATAAAACAGTTAATCGCAAATAAACGACAGTGCTGGCTAAAAACACAACTGCGCTTGTTTAATGAAACAATATAATTTTTCCCCCTGTTAATCAAGACATGTTTGTTACAACAGAACCAAACATCTCATGCAACATATAGCTTAACAAACTAAACAACAAAATTACTGTTTAATGAAACAACACTATGCCTAGGCAATGGATTTTTAGCCATCCTTTAAACACCCATGAAGAAAGAGGATGTTGCTGAGCATGAACCATCTCTCCCTCTCTCCTGCTTGGAGGGGGCACTGGAAGCCAGGATGATGAGGATGAACCATCTCTCTCTCCTGCTTGGAGGGGGCACTGGAACCAGGATGATGAGGAATGAACATCTCTCCTCCCTCCTGCTTGGAGGGGGCACTGGAAGCCAGGATGATGAGGATGAACCATCTCTCCTCTCCCTGCTTGGAGGGGGCACTGGAAGCCAGGATGATGAGGATGAACCATCTCTCCTCCTCCTGCTTGGAGGGGCACTGGAAGCCAGGATGATGAGGATGAACCATCTCTCCTCTCTCCTGCTTGAGGGGGGCACTGGAAGCCAGGATGATGAGGATGAACATCTCTCCTCTCTCCTGCTTGGAGGGGCGACTGGAAGCCAGGATGATGAGGATGAACCATCTCTCCTCCCTCCTGCTTGGAGGGGGCACTGGAAGCCAGGATGATGAGGATGAACCATCTCTCCTCTCTCTTGCTTGGAGGGGGCACTGGAACCAGGATGATGAGGATGAACCATCTCTCCTCCCTCCTGTTGGAGGGGGCACTGGAAGCCAGGATGATGAGGATGAACCATCTCTCCTCTCTCTTGCTTGGAGGGGGCACTGGAAGCCAGGATGATGAGGATGAACCATCTCTCCTCTCTCCTGCTTGGAGGGGCACTGGAAGCCAGGATGATGAGGATGAACCATCTCTCTCTCTCTTGCTTGGAGGGGCACTGGAACCAGGATGATGAGGATGACCATCTCTCCCTCCCTCCTGCTTGGAGGGACACTGGAAGCCAGGATGATGAGGATGAACCGTCTCTCCTCTCTCTTGCTTGGAGGGGGCACTGGAATGCCAGGATGATGAGGATTGAACCATCTCTCCTCCTCCTGCTTGGAGGGGCACTGGAAGCCAGGATGATGAGGATGTGGTGGGCAAGGTTGCTG
>NW_019947745.1:6979-10898 GCF_002910315.2 Salvelinus sp. IW2-2015
AAGAACCTACAACTACAATTTACACTAATTAGCTGTTAAATAGACTACAACTACAATTTACACTAATTAGCTGTTAATAGACTACAACTACAATTTACACTAATTGTCTGTTAAATAGACTACAACTACAATTTACAGTAATTGTCTGTTGAATAGACTACAACTACAATTTACACTAATTGTCTGTTAAATGACTACAAGTTAAACTAGTTGTCTGTCTACTAACCTCCAAGTTAAATTAACTGTCTGTTTAAATAGCATATATTAAAACAAATTGTCTGTTAAATAGCCTCCATGCTAAACTAAATATATTTTAAAAAGCTTCCAAATTAAAATAATCGTCTTTTAAATAACCCTAAAAGTTAAGCTAATTGACTGTTAGACTACAACTTATATTAATTGTCTATTGATCTACAACTACAACTAAACTACAATTTACACTAATTGTCTGTTTAAATATTGACTACAACTACAATTTACACTAATTGTCTGTTAAATAGATTACAACTACAATTTACACTAATTGTCTGTTGAATAGACTACAACTACAATTTACACTAATTGTATGTTTCATACTTCCTGGTTGGATTTTTTTTCTCAGGTTTTTGCCTGCCATATGAGTTATGTTATACTCACAGACATCATTCAAACAGTTTTAGAAACGTGAGAGTGTTTCCTATCCACATATACTAATTTATGCATATTCTAGTTTTTGGGCCTGAGTAAGAGCAGTTTACTCTGGGCACCTTATTATCAGCTACTCAATACTGCCCCCCAGTCCAAAGAAGTTAACGTGTATCTTTAGTTAGCGAGGTTAATTACTTTTATTTAAACAGGTTGGTATCTCTGAGAAGAAAATGTAATAAACATATTCAATCGTTTTTCTCTCTCAATAAAACAGTTAATCGCAAATAAACGACAGTGCTGGCTAAAACACAACTGCGCTTGTTTAATGAAACAATATAATTTTCCCCCTGTTATATCAAGACATGTTTGTTACAACAGAACCAAACATCTCATGCAACATATAGCTTAACAAAACTAAACACAAAATTACTGTTTAATGAAACCAACACTATTGCATAGGCAATGGATTTTTAGCCATCCTTTAAACACCATGAAGAAAGAGGATGTTGCTGAGCATGAACCATCTCTCCTCTCTCTCTCTGCTTGGGGGGGCACTGGAAGCCAGGATGATGAGGATGAACCATCTCTACTCCTCCTGCTTGGAGGGGCACTGGAACCAGGATGATGAGGATGAACATCCTCCTCTCCTGCTTGGAGGGGGCACTGGAAGCCAGGATGATGAGGATGAACCATCTCTCTCTCTCCTGCTTGGAGGGGGCACTGGAAGCCAGGATGATGAGGATGAACCATTCTGCCCCCGCTCCTGGCTTGAGGGGACACTGGAAGCCAGGATGAATGAAGCGCAGGGAACTGAAATCTCTGTGCCTGCCACGACAACAGAACAGCGGCAGGTTTGCTTGTTGGACTGGGGTCCAGTTTGATACCACATTGTGTTTTATTCAGTTTTCCAGTGGTCTCCTCCAAGTTGGAGAACTCACAGTATGTGACTGTTAGTCTCTTTGGCTGTGAGGGCCCTGGCTATTCATCTGGCTCCATTCTCAAGGCCCAAAGTCATAATGAGCTCATTGGTTGCCTGCATAACCTCCTCATGTACAGTTTCCTCCAGAATCTTCAACAGATGCAACTTCGGGGTCTTGTAGAATTTACTTAACTCAGCTGAACTGCATGCACCAGATTCCTTCTTGTCATGTAAAACTGACCAAATMTATTTTTAACGTTTTGTGGGAAAGTGGGCGCTGTTTTACCAATTCRGGGCACCCCAAACTGAAAAGACATCACAAACCGGTAACACAGAGTCAGAATTATCCATCATCTTTTTTGGAGGGATCCATAGCAGACTGATGCACCTTCTTCACCACACCATCTGTGTGGGTGGACCATTTCAGTTTGTCTGTGATGTGTACGCCGAGGAACTTAAAAACTTTCCACTTTGATAAGCAAATGAAATGAAATTGTTATCCATTAAAACTTCTTATGGCTGAAATCCCGTTAACGGGATCGATTTGACAACAGCCAGTGAAAGTGCKGGGCGCCAAATTCAAACAACAGAAATCTCATAATTAAAATTCCTCAAACATACAACTATTTTACACCATTTTAAAGATAAACTCGTTTTTTAATCCCACCACAGTGTCTGATTTCAAAAAGACTTTACGACAAAAGCACACCATTTGATTATGTTAGGTCAGTGCCTAGTCACAGWAAAACACAGCCATTTTTCCAGCGAAAGAGAGGAGTCACAAAAAGCAGAAATAGAGATCAAATTAATCACTAACCTTTGATGATCTTCATCAGATGACACTCATAGGACTTCATGTTACACAATACATGTATGTAGTTTTGTCGATAAAGTTCATATTTATATCCAAAAATCTCAGTTTACTTTGGCGCGTTATGTTCATTAAGTGTTGCTTACAAAACATCCTGTGATTTTGCAGAGAGCCACATCATTTACAGAAATACTCATAATAAAATATTGATGAAAATACAACTGTTATACAAGGAATTAAAGATATACTTCTCTTAACTTCTCTAGGATAGGGGGCAGCATTTTCACTTTTGGATAAATAGCGTGCCCAATTTCAACTTCCTTCTACTTATCCCCAGAATATAAGATATGCATATTATTAGTATGATTTGGATAGAAAACACTCTGAAGTTTCTAAAACTGTTTGAATCTGTGTCTGTGGAGTATCACAGAACTTATGTAGCTGGCAAAACCCCGAAGAAGTACCATTCAGATTTTTTTTTTTTTGAGGTCACCGTCTGTTCAATGGGATTTCATTGGGATACTAGATTTCTAATCAACCTGTTTGCAGTTCCTACCACTTCCACTGGATGTAACCAGTCTTTGGAAATAGGTTGAAGTTATTCCTTTGTGCAATAAAGAAGAACGGCCATCTGGAATCAGTGTAACGTTATGTGTACTGTTTGAGAGTTGCGCAAGACTAGAAAAGTATTGTTAGTTTGTTGTCATCCTGTATTGAAAACAGATAGACCCATCTTAAATTTGATCGATTATTAACATTTACAAATACCTTAAGTTGTATTACAAAAGTAGTTTGAAATGTTTGTGGCAAAGTTTAGAGGTAATTTTTTAGATATTTTGTAGTGACGTTGCGCAAATTGGAAGCTGTTTTTTTCTGGTTCAAACGCCCAAATAAAGGACATTTTGGACATATATGGATGGAATTAATTGAACAAAAGGACCATTTGTGATGTTTATGGGACATATTGGAGTGCCAACAAAAGAAATTCGTCAAAGGTAAGGCATGATTTATATTTTATTTCTGCGTTTTGTGTTGCGCCTGCAGGGTTGAAATATGCTACACTCTCTTTGTTTACTGTTGTGCTATCATCAGATAATAGCATCTTATGCTTTCGCCTAAAAGCCTTTTTTGAAATCTGACATGTTGGCTGGATTCACAACGAGTGTAGCTTTAATTTGGTATCTTACATGTGTGATTTAATGAAAGTTTGATTTTATATAATTTTTTTGAATTTGGCGCTCTACATTTTCCCTGGCTATTGGCCATATCCCAGAGAGGTTAATGCAACAGCTGTGTCAGATTTCAAAAAGCTTTACGGAAAAAGACACCATGCAATAATCTGAGAACAGCGCTCAGGCACCAAAACGAGCCATACAGATACCCACCATGTTGTGGAGTCAACAGAAGTCAGAAATAGCATTATAATAATTCACTTACCTTCGATGATCTTCATCGGAATGCACTCCCAGGAATCTCAGTTCCACAATAAATGTTTGTTTTGTTCGATAAAGTCCATATTTATGTCCAAATACCTCCTTTTTGTTCGCGCGTTTAGTTCACTA
>NW_019947745.1:12587-20000 GCF_002910315.2 Salvelinus sp. IW2-2015
TTTGTGATGTTTATGGGACATATTGGAGTGCCAACAAAAGAAATTCGTCAAAGGTAAGGCATGATTTATATTTTATTTCTGCGTTTGTGTTGCGCCTCAGGGTTGAAATATGCTACACTCTCTTTGTTTACTGTTGTGCTATCATCAGATAATAGCATCTTATGCTTTCGCCTAAAAGCCTTTTTTGAAATCTGACATGTTGGCTGGATTCACAACGAGTGTAGCTTTAATTGGTATCTTACATGTGTGATTTAATGAAAGTTTGATTTTATATAATTTTTTTGAATTGGCGCTCTACATTTTCCCTGGCTATTGGCCATATCGCACATATCCAGAGAGGTACAGCTGTGTCAGATTTCAAAAAGCTTTACGGAAAAAGCACACCATGCAATAATCTGAGAACAGCGCTCAGGCACCAAAACGAGCCATACAGATACCCACCATGTTGTGGAGTCAACAGAAGTCAGAAATAGCATTATAATAATTTACTTACCTTCGATGATCTTCATCGGAATGCCTCCCAGGAATCTCAGTTCCACAATAAATGTTTGTTTGTTCGATAAAGTCCATAATTTATGTCCAAATACCTCCTTTTGTTTCGCGCGTTTAGTTCACAAAACCAAACTCAGAGGCGCAAGCACTTAGTCCAGACAAAAAGTCAAAAAAGTTGTATTACAATTTGTAGAAACATGTCAAACGATGTATAGAATCAATCTTTAGGATGTTTTTAAGGACAACAAAGTCAAGGTCTTGGAGTGGCCATCACAAAGCCCTGACCTCAATCCCATAGGAATTTTTGGGCAGATCTGAAAAAGCGTGCTGCTTGCGAGCAAGGAGGCCTACAAACCTGACTTAGTTACACCAGCTCTGTCAGGAGGAATGGGCCAAAATTCACCCAACTTATTGTGGGAAGCTTGTGGAAGTCTACCCGAAATGTTTTATCCAAATCCTAACTGACATAGGACAGGGAATTTTTACTAGGATTAAATGTCAGGAATTGTGAAAAAKTGAGTTTAAATGTATTTGGCTAAGGTGTATGTAAACTTCCGACTTCAACTGTATAAGTGTGTTATATCGTTTGAAAGCTTAAATTCTTGTTATTCTAACTGCACCGTCCGATTTAGAGTAGCTATTACAACGAAAACATGCCATGCGATTGTTTGAGGACGGCACCCCAAATCAACKAAAAAAAATCCACCGGTACAGGTTTCATAAATTCACAAATAGCGATTAAATATTCACTTACTTTTTGAAAATCTTAATATGATTTGTCATCCAAAGGGTTCCAGCTATAACATGTAGTGTCGTTTTGTTAGATATCCTTTATATCCCAAAAAGTCAGTTTAGTTGGCACCATCGATTTGAGTAATCCACTCGTTCAACATGTAGAGAAAGGAATCTGAAAATCTACCCCTAAACTTTGTTTCAACAAGTCAAAATACATTTCTATTTACTCCTCAGATACCCTAACTAATATTTCTTATTAGTTTTTGAAGTTACAAGCCTGAAACCTTGGACATAGACTGCTGACACCCAGTGGAAGCAATAGGAATTGCATCCAGGGAGCTATTTCTCAGTATGACCTTATACTTGCAATTCTAAGAGCATGGTCTCTCAAAAAAYAAACATTCTGGTTGGTTTTTGTTTTCTATTTTCTCCTACCATATCTATTGTGTTATATTCTCCTACATTATTTTAACATTTCTACAAACTTCAAAGTGTTTTCTTTCCAATGATATCAATTATATGAATATCCTGTCTTCAGGGCCTGAGCATCAGTCAGTTTACTTTGGGCARGTCATTCAGGCGGAATTTGAGAAAAAAGGGGCSTAGCCCTACTTAAGCATATCCCAGTTTAGGTCACCTAACAGCATAAACTCTGAAGATAAATGGGGGGCAATTAATTCACATATGGTGTCCAGGGCACAGCTGGGGGCTGAGGGTGTATATAGCAAGCGGCAACAGTGAGAGACTTATTTCTGGAAAGGTGGATTTTTAGAAGTAGAAGCTCGAACTGTTTGGGCACAGACCTGGATAGTAAGACAGAACTCTGCAGGCTATCTRTGCAYTAGATTGCAACTCCTTCCCCATTGGCAGTTCTATCTTGGTGGAAAATGTTGTAGTTGGGGATTGAAATTTCAGTATTTTTGGTGGCCTTCCTAAGCCAGGATTCAGACACGGCTAGGACATCAGGGTTGGCGAAGTGTGTTAAAGCAGTGAATAAAACAAACGTAGGGAGGAGGCTGCTGATGTTAACATGCATGAGACCAAGGCTTTTACYGTTACAGAAGTCAGCAAATGATAGCGCCTGGGGAATGGGAGTGGAACTGGGGGCTACAGGGCCTGGGTTAACCTCTACATCACCAGAGGAACAGAGAAGGAGTAGSATAAGGGTACGGCTAAATGCTATAAGAAGTGGTCGTCTAGTGCGTTGGGGACAGAGAYTAAAAGGAGCAGATTTCTGGGCATGGTAGAATAGATTCAGGGCATAATGTACAAACAATTGTATGGCAAGATGTGAGTACAGTGGAGGTAACCCAGGCGTTGAGTGACGATGAGAGGTTTCGTCTCTGAAGGCACCAGTTAAGCCAGGTGAGGTCTCCGCATGTGTGTGGGGTGGGACAAAAAAGCTATCTAAGGCATTTTGAGTAGGACTGGGGGCTCTACAGTGAAATAAAACAATAAGAACAAGCCATCAGCTGTGTAGCCGAGTGATCATAGGGTCAAAATAGCAGGAATAGGTGAGTCAGGGTGTCGTTCGGTAGTCACTACAACGCTTTGTGAGCAGGGGACACAGCGTTCAGAAAAGCTAGTGGGTATATTTAGTTCGTAGATAGAAAGTGAGATTAAGATATATACGAAAAAGAACAGGCTATTTACACATGATAAGACATGGGACAAGACAAAGACAAACACACARGTCCTACTYCTACGCCATCTTATAAGCAGAAAGGTTAACATCAGTGTTCAAAATAATCTTTCTTAACCACGTCTCAGTAATGACCAACACATCTGGATTGGAGCTGTGAACCCACACTTTCAATTGATCAATTTTAGGTAATAAGCTTCTAGTGTTAACGAGCAGAAAACCCAGGCTTTTGCGAGAGCAGAAATCAGAGAAACAGATATCAGAGCACAAGTCAGAATTGGTGCAAGCAACAGTAGATGGGCCAGGGTGTACAAGCAACAGTAGATGGGCCGGGGTGTACAAGCAACAGTAGATGGGCCAGGGTGTACAAGCAACAGTAGATGGGCCGGGGTGTACAAGCATAAGGAATCGAAAGCCAGAGCTCATCAAGGCAGGGGATACTTGTTCTTGACCGTAATATCATTCAAACCCCGATAATCAATACACGTCGAAGAGAGCCATCCTTCTGCCTCACAAAAAAAAATCCTGCTCCCAGAGGTGATGACGAGGGCCGATGAGACCTGCAGCTAGAGACTCCTTGATGTAGGTCTCCAGGCCTCACGTTCAGGTCGAGAGATACTGTTAACCGTCCTTGGAAGGCAGCTCCAGGAACAGATTAATCGCACAGTCATAAGGTCGGTGGGAGGAAGGGACAGAGCCTTCTGTTTACTGAATACTTCACCAACTCGTGATATGTTTCTGGAACCAGGGACAAATCAGGAGAGCAGAGTCACTGACCTGACTGAAACAGCAGGAGAACAGGCAGTCCTAAGGCAGTTAGCATGACACTCAATGCTCCAACTAGTTACCTTACCCGTCACCATCAAACGAGGGATTGTGTTCCTCAGCCAGGGGTAACCAAGAACCAGAGGAACATGGGCGAGGACAGAATGAAGAAGGAGATAAACTCTGAATGAATCCCGACACCAACATCTTAACCGGTCAGTCCTCATAGATGATCCGTGCCAGGCTACTGCCGTTCAGGAGTGTTGCTTCAATGGCTTCCGGCAATTGCTCCTGGAAAGCCCCAGCTGTTCCACCAAGTCGGCATCAATAAAAGCTGCCATCGCACCTGAATCGATAAAAGCGTTCATCTCTAAGCTCTGATCCTTATTCATAAGGGTCGCAGGAAAAACGGGTCTGACAGGATCTTTGAGAGGTTGAAACTGGCTAACATTCCTCCCGAAACTAGCGAGCCGGCAGTTTAACGGGCGCTGTGGACAAGCGGAGATGTAATGTCCCGAGCTACCACAGTAGAAACAGCTGTTGGTCACGTCTACGTTGGCGCTCCTCCTTAGTTTAGCCCGTCGCGCCCACTGCATTGGTTCAGAATCTGGTGGCAAGACCCTCCACTAATCCGTGTGGGAATAACGATCAATACGTTCTGTTTCACTTCCTGATCCGAAAGGTACCCGAGTTGCTGATTGATTGGATGGACCCCACCTCTCTCCCTCCTTCTCTCTCGGACTCTATCTACCGAATAGATAAAGTGACCAAGCTGTTAGGTCACTAGGCTCTGGATAGGATATCAGCTCGTCCTTGAGTTGCTCCGACAACCCCTTGTAAAAAGCCGCTTGTAGTGACTCCTCATTCCAACCCACTCTCCACAGCCAATGTCCTGAACTCGAGTCAATAAAGTCTGCCACACTGCGAGTCTCTTTGGCGAAGAGTGAACAAACGTTTAGCTGCGTCCTTACCTCGGACTGGATGGTCAAAAAAGCTTTCTCATCTCTCCGTGAACTCCTGATATGAAGCCATGCAGGTCCCCTGTCGCTTCCCAAAGGCTGAAGCCCATTCCAGAGCTCTTCCACGCAGCAGTTCAATAACAAAGGCTATCCTAGCCTTGTCAGTGGCCGATAAGAATGGGGCTGCAGATCAAACACTAACCCACACCTGCATAAGAAAACGAACGGCATCTTCCCAAATCCCCTTCATATTTATCAAGGCGTCGGTACCTTGGTTCACGGAAGGAAACCGCTCCAGACACGGCAGGTGGAGATGGGTGAAAACAGGTGGTGAATGAATCGCCGCAAACTGAGCTGATCCTGGATTGTTCAGCTAGCAGATAAGTTCTGGATTGAACCGCTATCTCCTGTAGCGCCGGCTTGTGTTTGTCCCAATGTCTTCCCCTGCTGGGTAATGGCATGGCAAACGGAGTCCAGGTCCGCTGGGTTCATCCTTGGCCGGATCGTTCTGTCACGTTCTTTCAAAATCGAACCAGAAGCAGACCAGGACAAGGAGCGTAGGCAGAAGGTGAGTATTTATTTACAAGTGAATGTGAATGGGTAAGATATATCCAGGTGGCGTAGCGGCAGCGGTGGTGAGTTAATGGGAGTAATAGGTGAATCCAATGGGGTAGCGGAATCCTCCGACGACCCAGGCGGGAATGGGGTAAATGATCCGGGTGAGTAACTGAAGACTAAACAAACGGAGGTAAGTTTAAGGCAAGCAATACGTAAAAAACAACAAAACAAATTCTATCCAACTTGAGGCTGATACTATGGCACAACATACTGTTCATGGCTAACGATCCGGCAGGAATGGATGTCAGGTCCGGGCTTATGAAGAGGAGAGATGATGATCAGGACCAGGTGTGCAGATAGCTGATGGAATACAGGTGCGGGTAATCAGAACTCCCAACTGGCTACATTGCCCGGCAACCAGACAGGGTGCGTTCCAGGACGCCGGAAAAAACACTCCAGGACAGAACACAGGCAAAAAAACGAATCAGGAAACGGGATTCGTGACACTGAGGTGTGAAGTGTGACATGTCCAAGCCCTTGAGCCGCCATTTCAATCAGCACTGAGGTGTGAAGTGTGACATGTCAAAGCCCTTGAGCGCCATTTCAATCAGCACTGAGGTGTGGAAGTGTGACATTCAAAGCCTTGAGCGCCATTCAATCAGCACTGAGGTGTGAAGTGTGACATGTCAAAGCCCTTGAGCGCATTTCAATCAGCACTGAGGTGTGAAGTGTGTCATGTCAAAGCCTTGAGCGCCATTTCAATCAGCACTGAGGTGTGAAGTGTGACATGTCAAAGCCCTTGAGCGCCATTCAATCAGCACTGAGGTGTGAAGTGTGACATGTCAAAGCCCTTGAGTGCCATTTCAATCAGCACTGAGGTGTGAAGTGTGACATGTCAAGGCCCTTGAGCGCCATTTCAATCAGCACTGAGGTGTGAAGTGTGACATGTCAAAGCCCTTGAGCGCCATTTCAATCAGCACTGAGGTGTGAAGTGTGACATGTCAAAGCCCTTGAGCGCCACAATGGCAGGAGAGTCAGAGACAACGAAAAACAGCTGCCTCTGATTGGGAACCATATCAGGCCACCATAGAATACAATTCACCTAGATGACCCACCTAGACACTATCACGCCCCAACCAACATAGAGAATAAACAGATCTTTATGGTCAGGGTGTGACATGTTGCCTCTCTGATTAATGTTCTCCTTGCGTGGTCCGTGAGTTTTTGATTGCGGCCCCCTCTTAGCAGGTTTGTTGTGGTGCCATATTCTTTCATTTTTTAAATAATGGATTTAATGGTGCTCCGTGGGATGTTCAAAGTTTTGGATATTCTTTTATAACCCAACCCTGATCTGTACTTCTCCACAACTTTGTCCCTGATCTGTTTGGAGAGCTCCTTGGTCTTCATGGTGTCGCTTGCTTGGTGGTGCCCCTTGCTTAGTGGTGTTGCAGACTCTGGGCCTTTCAGAACAGGTGTATATATACTGAGATCATGTGACAGATCATGTGACACTTAGATTGCACACAGGTGGACTTATTTAACCAATTATGTGATTTCTAAGGTAATTGGTTGCACCAGATCTTATTTAGGGGCTTCATAGCAAAGGGGGTGAATACATATGCACATATGCACGCACCACTTTTCAGTTAAGATGTTTTTGAAACAAGTTATTTTTTACTCCAACAATTTGGACTATTTTGTGTATGTCCATTACATGAAATCCAAATTAAATTTATTTAACTTACAGGTTGTAATGTAACAAATAGGAAGAACACCAAGGGGATGAATTCTTTTCACAAGACACTGGTGCAGGAACTTTCAAGTTATTTTGTTGGGTTGTGAACGTACAATGGCTACCCCACAATGGCTACCCCACAATGGCTACCCACAAATGGCTAGGCCCAAGTCATTATGTTTTTCTCTTGTGCTTTATGCTATTTGCTCTATGACTCCTGCATGCTTTGTGACAATGAACATGCTTGTTTACCCAAATGTGGGACAGACTATGTTAGTCCCACACTTGGGACTCTGACTCTCTATTGGTTAGAGGCCTCCATCCTATTCTAACCACCTCTAGCCGGCTTTGTATTAATATTACCTGATGAAATTGGTTTACAATATGATCTTATTGCCATCTGATGCACATTCAAATGTCATAAAAAAATCAACACTGCAGAGCTCTCCCTGTCTCTGCCGTGAACTGATTGTATGACTGCTGATGACATCTGGAAATTGTGCTTGTTACACCCGGCCATCTACTGT
>NW_019947746.1:0-6056 GCF_002910315.2 Salvelinus sp. IW2-2015
CAGAAATTTCACACTTTAAATGACCCAAAGTAAAGAGATGGATCTAAATGTCCAGAATGGCGTTAACCGTGAGGAGAGATGAGGGTTATACTTCTTTTCGATGTCAGTCAATGAGAGGGGTTTAGTATTGTTATAAGTCTAGTCCAGAAGAGGTCAGTCATCTGTATTGAGGACGATGGTCAATAATTTCTCCAGTGTTTTACAATTGACTTGGCTTGAGTGAGGCTGGTTATAAACGTGAGTGGTTTCGAACCCTGAACTTTGATTGGCTGACAGCCGTGGTATATGGTGTGCATATAGCCGACGGCTGTCAGCCAATGTCAAAGTGTCAGGGGTTCGAACCACTCGAGTTCTTTTTGTACTGTTCTAATTACGTTGGTAAGCCAGGGGTATAAAGAACATAAGGCACTCAGGGTTTGTGGTAGTGTTGTCCAATATATCAGGGATTAGGGCTGTATCCAGGCCCTCTACAACGAGCCCTTACCCTGGTATATTGGCTATATTAACAAACCCCCTGCTGGCGCTTTGCATTGCTAAATATTATCAATGCTGGTGGCGATGCCGGCCCTCATCTCTGATTCTCTGCTGGGCGGGCGACGAATAGCCAAGTGTGATTATAGCTTATTTAGTGTGGTGTCAATCCAGAAGTTGAGTCCATAGGGTCTATAAAGACGGAGAGGTGCATGCTGGGAGGGAAGCAAGAGCCAGAAGTTATAACGGTGTATTCTAAGGATAGTTGTGCTGGGATGGTGTAAATACAACTAGGCTGTATTACACACTGCAAAGGTTATTCCAACCCTGAGCCCCGACTTGGTCAGCTTGTTGATCCAATAGTTTTTTTTTTTTAATGCTGCCTAACCAATGTTTGTGCTGTGTAGGCCTATGGTGGCAGTTGAGGAAGAGAGTGAAAGGTTTCTTCACATTTTGTTGTTGATTAGACCTAGTCCCCCCAAAACATAATCACTATCTTGAACGCGGACTAGCCTATTCCTCCACCCACCATGTACTCTTTAAACAGCCTACCTCCATGTCAGTGGAGGGCTGTTGAGTTAAAAGCCAGAATCCACTTGGGGGGGGTGTGAGGGGGTATGAGGGGTTATGCCATAGGACTCTTTTAGTGAAGAAGATGTCAAAAAGCACAGGGCTCTAGTTAGATTAACATGAAGAAAATTAAACTGATCTGATTATATAAAGTGGTCTATAACAGTGTTTTGGTCCGCGCTGCTTTATGCTTATATCTCAGCCTTTAAATGTCAAAGAAACAAAGTAAAGTCTTTCCTGGTAGTTTTACAGCTTGTTTGTAGCATAAAGCAGCGTGGACCAAAACACTGTTATAGGCCCCTTTTATATAATCAGATCAGTTAAACCCCTGTTAAACTACCAGGAAATACTTTCCTTTGACATTCAGAGGCTGAGCTACAACCATCTACAGCCCAGGAGACAAAAATAAAAATAAATATCTAATCTCACTAATCTAATTCTGTCACTATCAATTGATTAAGCTATTTAGTTTCTGTACAATAGAAGACGTTTAAACCCAGACAGCTTTAAGGGAAATACTTGTTGGGTTAAAGACACAGAATGAGAGTAGCCAGCAGTGAGAGATTTACATTTCTCTGCTAAAAGACTGGATGGCCAATCCGATATCTGAAGTGGCCATACAGCATTTACTGCAGATGCATCCTCCGCAGACATCCGGGCTTTTATACTTCTTACGCTTAACGGAGCAAGCTGTTATCAAACGTGTTTTTGTTTACTACCCCCCCACCACGACCCCCTTCTCATTTACAAAACTTGAGGGCTGTGTTAGGAGATTGATTTAGCCTCTGCATGTCTCCGTGGTTCAGAATGTGTGTCACACTCCGAGAACACATTTGGGGATCAACATGAATAGTTTTACCTCTGTCTTGAGAGAGGAAGGGGGATAGGGTAGGCTAACTATTTAAGTACCATGATCAGATGGTCTCAACATTATTTGAAACAGGGAGTTTCGTTGTAACGAGACACATTGATCATCGGAGAAATATGAGATGAACACAGCCTCTCTCTCTGTCTGTCCATTCTTAGCCTGTTGGTTTTAAAAAAGATTCTGAAACAATAAAATGACGTAGACTTGCATGAAATGTTTATAAAAGCCATTTTTTTTCTCAGACCTGCAAATACGATGATAGATTCATGAATGATTTTACCATAGAGATATATCCACCCCTACTCTTGTTCACGGTGGTCTGCAACCCACAAACATCTGGCCCGCAGCACTGTACGCTATCAACATTCCTGCGTTGCCATTAACGCTTACAGGATGAAGCACAGTTTCTAAAATGGCATAACTAAAGCTCTGGTCTGTCCAAGAAGTGAGGGTAAACGGTAAACAGTTCTCTACTATCCACTTTGTTTTAATTATTTTTGGTATAGGGATACTTTTTCTTCGGCGTTCAGGGAGGGTTTATGTCTAATATATTTTGCTGACCGGACACCATCCATCCTTTCAGATGTCCTATTAAAAATAATGTCCACTCCCTAAGTGCAGATTCTATAGTAGTCTTCCTAAATCACAAATTACTAATTAAACAATTAATACATGTTGCAGTTTGAGCAGAACAATGTACATTTTTCCACTCACAAAACAAAAGACTTGATTTCCATTCACACCACATAGTACAATTATAGATATAAAGAATAGTCTACATATCCGTGTACCAGTGACAATTGCTTCAGTAAATGTAGAATCAGATGCAACATTGACATTCGCTTCTAACCACAGTAGAAACAACCCTGATAACTGTCTCTCGTGCAGCCCACTTGCGCTCTCAATCTTGATTTTTGACTCAGACGAGGAGGCGCCCATTTTTCCAGCTCATGAACATACTGGAAACATAACTAATAATATATAAACCATGTCAAACGACCAGAAATATCTAAATTAGATTGATCTCTTCTATGAAAATTAGATTGCCACGAAATAATGTGCATTCATTCACTCTGACAAACCCAAAGTCTAGAAACTTAGGTAAGCACACGTTAAACTAAATGGACTTCTAAAATTAATTACTACACGTTCTTCACTCACTCGTTAAGCAAAAAGAAAAACAACAAAAATAAAAAAATAAAAAAAAAAACAAAAAAAAATATAGACGTGCATAAAACCTTTAGCAAACGCGATAATACCTTGACGGATTTGTTACCTAACATGTTACGACATGTTCTTAAGATATTATGAAGTTTAAACGTGCTATTGCATACCTTTAGTAATACTTTTGAAACGGACACACACGCTATCGTCTTCAGAGAACAATTGTGGCTGGAACCTGCCCGGAACTTCCTGTTCCCCGACTATCAGAGCGCAACAGGACTTCTTCTTCTTCGGTGTGTTTAATGGTGGTTGGCATTCAATATGTTGCATTAGTTTATTTTAGTAAATATTTTCTTAACTCAGGTGTTGCAAGAAGGCCAATAAGGGTATTATCTTTGAAAGACAGGGTCCTGAAAAAGAGACGAGAGAGCGACAAATGCAGGATACATTTGATTGAATCTGTTCTGTGGAGCCCTCCTCCTCCTCATCCCCTGTTCTGTGGCCTCTCCCCATATGGAATCTGTAAWTACAGCTCATGAATTCATGCTCATTGAAGATGGCTATCATACACTGGGTAGATGAATTATGCTTCAAGGTTGGATCTGGATAGAAGGAAGACGGAAAGTATCTGAAAATGAACACTGTGTCGAACTCAATACACAACTTTTTACCTGGGCCCTATGCACTTTATAGGGAACCCTACAGCTACAGACACACATGTCAGTACAGGCCTGAGTACAGTCTGAACAGCCCGTTGTCATAGCAGCCACACCATCAGTAGGTCAAGAACTCACTGTTAAATCCATTCTAAAAAATAAATAAATAAATGGAAAGAATATGGCACAACCGCTACTTCTGACTAGRGAAGGCCGCCCACCAAAACTCAGTGACCGGGTAAGGAAGGTATTAGACCGAGAAGCAAGCAAGAGGCCAATGGTAACTATGAAAGAGCTGGAGAGAGAGGGGAGAAATCGTCCATGGGAMMACTACCACCCGGACATTGCCCAAACTGTTGCCACAAAGTTGGAAGCACARAATCATCTAGAATGTCATTGTATGCTGTAGCATTACGATTTCCCTTCACTARAACTAAGGGGTTTTGCCCAAACCATGAAAAACAGCCCCAGACCATTATTCCTCCTCCCCCAAACTTTACAGTTGGCACTATGTAWTCRGGCAGGTAGCGTTCTCCTAGCATCTGCCAAACYCAGATTCGTCCGTCGGACTGCCAGATGGTAAGGYGTGATTTAYCATTCTAGAGAACGCGTTTCCACTGCTCCAGAGTCCAATGGCGGCGAGCTTTRCACCACTCCAGCCGACGCTTAGCATTGTGCATGGTGATCTTAGGCTTGTGTGTGGCTGTTTGGCCATGGAAACCCATTTCATGAAGCTCCAGACAAACAGTTCTTGTGCTGACCATTGCGTTCCAAGAGGCGAGTTTGGAACTCGTAAGTGAGTGGCAACCGAGGAACAGATATGTTTTTTATGCACTCATTTGTGGCTGAGACCTTGTTTGCTCGGTAGACGTTTCCCACCTTCACAACTAAAGCAAGTTACAGTTGACCGGGCCAGCTCTAGCACGGCGAAATTTGACGAACGATGACTTGTTGGAAAGGTAGCATCCTATGACGAGTCACAACTTTGAAAGTAACTGAGCTCTTCAAGTAAGGCCATTTTACTGCCGGTGTTTGTCTATGGAGATATGCATGGCGGTGTGCTCGATTTATAACCTGTCAGCAACGGTGTGGCTGAAATAGCCGAATCCACTAATTTGAAGGTTGTGTCACATACTTTAGTATATATAGTGCAGTTTGCCACTCTTAAGTATGTCAGGGCTTGACATTATCTTTTTACTTGTCCAAATAGTTAAGAATACTTATCTGAAACTGAAAATTCTGTAGTAGTAAAAAAAAAACTATTGACTGATGCAATTTGATCATTCTTGTTATTTTAATAACAATGTACAACCCTGACTCTCTAACAACATGGAAAATATAACAAACTGAATCTGCAGAAAGTACATCAGTGAGTTTGACATTTTCCTTTGTGGGGCAGACTGATGAATGACCGTATAATACGAATAGAATAACAACCTATGACAGACTAATTCAATCTGCTAGAGTGTGTTAACCTCCCAACAGAAACATTACATAGATAAGAGATCATCTCTTATACGTGATTAAAATGTCACAGAACACAATGAAGTTTAAGTCCACATGTCAGTGAATAACACATACCAATTTATATTTTATTACAGATAAGTTAATTATGAATGATGTATGTGGTGGAAGCTAAATATAAAACAGTACTGGCACCTATTTCAGTCCAAGTCAAGCAATGAGATGAAAACTGAGTGATGGAGTGATTTTAATCTTATCCGGTCTGAGAGAACTGATGAGGCATCTCTCCTTTATGTTGACGTTGGTGTGTTTTTAAGTTGCTCTCTTGAGAGTAACTCTTCCCACAGACAGAGCAGGAGTAAGGCTTCTCTCCTGTGTGTATACGTTGGTGTGTTTTTAAGTTGCTCTCTTGAGAGAAACTCTTCTCACAGACAGAGCAGTAGTACGGCTTCTCTCCTGTGTGTATACGTTGGTGTGTTTTTAAATGGTTCTGTTGAGAGAAACTCTTCCCACAGTCAGAGCAGATGTAAGGCTTTTCTCCAGTGTGTGTTCTCTGGTGAACTTTTAGATCAGATGATGTTGTGAAGCATTTTCCACAGTCACAGCAGKAGTAATGCTTCTCTCCTGTGTGTAGACGTTGGTGTTTTTTTAAGATACCCTGGTGGGAGAAACTCTTCCTACAGTCAGAGCAGTAGTAACGCTTCGTTCCTGTATGTATACGTTCATGTGATTTTAAGGTATCYAATCGAGAGAAACTCTTCCCACAGTCAGAGCAGTAGTAAGGCTTCTCTCCTGTGTGTATACSTTGGTGTGATTTTAAATGGTTCTGTTGAGAGAAACTCTTCCCACAGTCAGAGCAGGAG
>NW_019947746.1:6316-26314 GCF_002910315.2 Salvelinus sp. IW2-2015
CTGTATATAGCTGCACATTGATCTGGTACTTCCTGTATATTTGTGTTTTCTATTCCTCTTGTTACAATCCCAAAACTTTGCATCGTTGTGAAGGGAAGTAAGCATTTCGCGGTTAAATCTACACCCGTTGTATTCGGCGCATGTGACAAATAACATTTGTTTTGAAGTGCCCAAATGAAGTAACTGGGTTGACCTTAAGTGTTGACGTTTAATCTTAAATCAGACAATTTCAAAATGTACAATTCTGAACGTTTCTTTGAAACTGTGTACGTTTTACTTGTGGATATTGAAAACAAAACATTGAAAATCAAGATGTACCAATTTGTTTGTCTACATGRCATTTTAAAAACAATGCATAAATTGGAGTAAAACAAGTAACTATGAGTAAGAGCCAACATAATGACAAGCCTGCAATCTGTTTGAGGGGTTGGGTGAAATGCTGAAGAAACATTTTGGTTGAATGCATTCAGTTTTACAACTAAGTATTCCCTTTCCCCGAATAAGCAACCTGGTCATGGAGCATTTGGTATTATTCTGTACGTAAATCCGAGATACTCCACTTAGTATATGTTTCGTATGGTATATATTAATCTGGGGATGTCCATCACCCATTCTGTATGACATCTTACGAACTATTATTAATATTATATTTTAAGAATTTGCAAAAAGTATACTATGTTATGAATTCAAGCTAGGTGGGTAATCTTAGCCAGGCTGGGGGTTCGTGGAAGGGTTAGCTAACATGCTAAGTAGCTAAAATGCTAAAGTTGTCGATGATGAAATTCAAACTCGCAACCTTTGGGTTGTTTGTGTTATATACACCTACCCATCCACCTGACTTAAGTAACCATACCAAACGTAACATCCAGTGCATTCAGAAAGTATTCAGACCCCTTCCCTTTTTCCACATTTTGTTACATTACAACCTTATTCTAAAATGGACTAAATTAAATGTTCATCAATCTACACACCATACCCCCTAATGACAAAGCGAAAACAGGTTTTATTTWAAAAAATCTAAAACTTATTTGCATAAGTATTCAGACCCTTTGTGATGAGACTGTAAATTGAGCTCAGTTGCATCCTGTTTCCATTGAGCAACCTTGAGATGGTTCTACAACTTGATTGGAGTCCACCTGTGTTAAATTCAATTGATTGGACATGATTAGGAAAGGCACATACCTGTCTATATAAGGTCCCACAGTTGTCAGTGCATGTCAGAGCAAAAGGTCGAAGGAATTGTCCGTAGAGCTCCGAGATAGGATTGTGTCGAGGCCGGGCGCGAGTCCTTCTGCTTAGGTGACGGAGTATTAATTCTCCATGAGTGAACCTGCTCATATCAGACTGTCTGAAGTCATGTGAAGTTCTCAGATAGATCCCCTAATCTTCTCTCACATGATCACCATTGTGTCCTCATCTCTAATATTCGTTTACATATATGGGGGAAGTTTCTCAGAACGCTGATCTATATGAACTCTTGTCAGAGGGTCTGGCTCCTCGCCAGTTCACTGATGGCCATCTCTGGATCCTCAGCTAGGATGCAGACATACGTGGGGCTCCACTGTCACAATCAGGACCGCAGTAACTGTAGGTTGGGATGTAATCGTACGTCTTGCGATAGTGTGGGAAGCCGAGAGGAGGGGCACGCGTTGGGCTTAGTATGATCAAACTCCCGATGCTCTCACGCTGACAGAGCTCAAGAGGTTTCCCTGTGGAGATGAGAGAACCTTCCAGAAGGACAACCATCTCTGCAGCACTCCACCAATCAGGCCTTTATGGTAGTGGCCAGATGGAAGCCACTCCTTAGTAAAAGGCACATGTCAGCTGGCTTGGGAGTTTGCCAAAAGGCATAGTAATATAAATGTGGATGCTCTCGAGAGAAAAATTCGGGAATAGATACAAGATTATTATCTAAATGGACATAACTGCATAAGAGAAAGCTTACAATTCCTGGTGTCTAACGTTACTGCGCTGGTTGAAGTCGCTCATAGTCCTTGTTGTCACCTCGATCTGAAGGAAAAATATGTGGTTATCCATTTTCTTTGCTCTCTATCAACGGTGATTCGTCAATGGCTCTGCGATTTTGTCAAGTACGTACTACAGTGGTCTGGTTGAGGAGAGCATTGTTGCCAACGAACGCACAGAAGACATTCATTCAAAACATTAGACACACGAAAGTTGCAACAACGCTTTACAACCAGTAGACCGCCTGGACCATTAGAGATATAAGCAGATGGCGATTCCTCAATGTCCAGAATGGTATACATCCTGGAGGGAGAGAACCTGTGAAGGGCTTTAAGGATGTGTCGCTCTTGGACAGTCGTCCAGCCCTCAATGGGAAAAGGTTTAAAGTTAGTGCATTTTGATTGATGTCCACGTGACAGCATATGGATTGAATGAGGATCTGCTACGTCAGGATAGAATTTACAGACTAGTGGACGTATTAATAATGTGCCTACGCGCAACCTATATATACAGAGCTGTTGCGAAGATGCGCGTTTTGTTTCGAGAGCCTCCTGCAAAGACTATAGACTCTATGGTCTCATTTAGAATGCATCTGTGATAGGGCCTCGTAAGATGAATGCATGCTTGCCTAGATCGTCTCTGCTTTGTGGCGTAACGCAAGTATTTCAAGTGTGGCATGATATAAGAAGGGCGCTTATAGATATTATACTGTTGTTAGAGTGTGTGATTCCAATTTCTCAATGTATTTGTATTTCCATTAAATACTAGCCTATATTGTTGCGCTAACAGCCACAAGTGTGTACTAGATACACTGCTCTCTATTTGTTGCTCTTGCTGAGATCGATGCTGATCGGCTCGCGTCTTGTTGCAGTGGGGATTTGATTTGAACATAGGGAAGCGGCATGAATATAACATCGGAGAGTTTTATATCCCCACACTCTTGAGAAATATAAGGTGGTCTTGAATACTCATAGGTACACAAATTGTTATAGATACCCTGGAGAGTCTAGACGCGTGCTCTCTTGTAGGCTTCTTTCTGCATTCAATACGCCGTCGTTCCTGGAGAGATGCCCGCTCCGCACTAGATAATAGGTCTCTCTCATAACTCCATACCCTGTGGTTATGCAATTGTCCTGTAGATTCAGCTTTTCTATACCGTAGCTCATGAATGTCTCAGGTGTGCTAGAAGCGTGTTACCGTAGTGGTTTGGAGAACGAAAGCCTACAGGACTGTAGCTCTCCAGGAACAGGGTTGTGAAGAGAGCCGCTGGGGGCTCGGAATATAAGGACAATTACGATGTGCATCGCGGAGGTTAGATAGCACCAAGTGCATGTGTTTAAGAGTTATAAATCGGGGGTGTCATCTCGCTTTGGGTTGTAGTATTATGCGTTATGTCTTGGAAATTAAGTGATTATAAGATGAGCACACGGAGGGGAACGTATCTTGGCCATGTCATCTACACTTGGGACTTTAGCCTTCAACCCCTTCCTTCGAGGTGCAACGCCTTGCTCTGCAAGTGTTATTCTCCAATCTTTAAAAAAAATGCCTCTATGTTTATCTGAGACTCCGTGGTCTGGTAATGATACGAGCTCCATATATTCGCTCAATAACCATAGGATCGGCTGTGCGTGTAGGTCGACGGCGGATATGTGGATGGTCACTAAAAACCTGATGACTTGTCATGTGGACTGCTGCTCGGCCTACACTCGGTTCGCATCATCATGCCTCAATCGCCGTAATTGCATAGTGGCTGGTTGGTGACGGTCTCCTACCAAAAGTAATCCTTGACAAGTGGACTTGATCGCCTCGTGTTTCAGGCCTTATGTGTGTGCTAAAGATCACATTTTGGGGTCGGCTATGGGTTCGGCACTCACGAATCTTACACCTTAATTCTTATGAGACTCCGTCTGCATGGTGAGTCTACGCTAGGGAGAACTGCAGGTGTGTATCCTTGTTGCTAGTGAGAAGCTGGATGTATGAAAAGCGTAGCTCATATTCCATAGTTTCAGTATGTTCTCTTGTTTGATTTAGTATACCAAGTCCCAGTGCTCGGTTGGGAAAAATACACACAATTCTGTCCGTACGATCGAGTGACTTTGGCGCAACTAGGCTGTATCTGGCCACGGATGTCGGCATCCTGATGGCGAGGTCTCTTAGAGATAGTATACTACTTGGTTCCGATGGTGCTAGTGTAGTAGGCTTGAGTTAAACCCAGACTCCACTTGGGGGGGTGTGAGGGGGTATGAGGGGTTATGAGGGGGGTGTGAGGGGGTATGAGGGGTTATGCCATAGGACTCTTTTAGTGAAGAAGATGTCAAAAAGCACAGGCCCTTGTTAGATTAACATGAAGAAAATAAAACTGATCTGATTATATAAAGTGGTCTATAACAGTGTTTTGGTCCACGCTGCTTTACGCTACAAACAAGCTGTACAACTATCAGGAAATACTTTCCTTTGTTTCTTTGACATTCAGAGGCGAGCTACAACCATCTATAGCCCAGGAGACAAACTAAAAATAAATATCTAATCTCACTAATCTAATTTGTCACTATCAATTGATTAAGCTATTTACTTTCTGTACAATAGAAGACGTTTAAACCCAGACAGCTTTTAGGGAAATACTTGTTCGGTTAAAGACACAGAATGAGAGTAGCCAGCATGAGAGATTTACATTTCTCTGCTAAAAGACTGGATGGTCAATCCGATATCTGAAGTGGCCATACAGCATTTACTGCAGATGCATCCTCCGCAGACATCCGGGCTTTTATACTTCTTGCGCTTACGGAGCAGAGCTGTTGTCAAGGAAGTGAGTTTGTGTTTTATACTGGACCTCCCGCCCACCAATCATGTCAATGCGGAGCTATACGGAGCCCTTCACATTGTTACAAAACTTGAGGGGCTGTGTTAGGAGATTGATTTGACCTCTGCATGCCTCCGTGGGTTCAGAAATTGTGTCACACTGTCCCTAAGAAGTTCCGACACATTTTGGGATCAAACATGAATTGGTTTTTACTCTGTCTGGAGAGGAAATGTATGCCTAACTATTTAGTGTAAAGGTAGGCCTAACTATTTAAAGTACCATGATCAGATGGTCTCAGATGTAATTCGTTGTAAACGAGACACATTGATTTGGCATCGGAGAAATATGAGATGAACACAGGCCTCTCTCTCTCTGTCTGTCCATTCTTAGCCTGTGTGGTATTAAAAAAGATTGGCTAAAACGTAAAATGACGTAGACTGCATGAAATGTTTATAAAAGGCATTTTTTTTCTCAGACCTGCAAATACGATGATAGATTCATGGAATGATTTTACCATAAGAGATATATCCACCCCTACTCTTGTTCACGATGGTCCCTGGTGCCAACCCACAAACATCTGGCCCGCAGCACTGTACGCTATCAACATTCCTGCGTTGCCATGTAATGCTTACAGGATGAAGCACAGTTTATAAAATGGCATATCTAAAGGCTCTGGTCTGTCCAAGAAGTGAGGGTAAACGGTAGACATGTTCTCTACTATCCACTTTGTTTTAATAATTATTTTGGCTATAGGGGAATTTTTTTTTTTCGCCGTTCAGGGAGGGTTTATGTCTAATATATTTTGCTGACCGGACAGCCATCCATTTTCCTTTCAGATGTCCTTATTAAAAAAAATGTCCACTCCATAAGTGCAGTTAATCTATAGTAGTCTTCCTAAATTCACAAATTACTAAGTAAACAATTAATACATGGTTGCAGTTTGAGGCAGAACAATGTACTATTTTCCACTTTCACTCAAAAAAACAGATTGTATTTCCCATTCACACCATAGTAACAATTATAGATGAATATAGAAACAACTGAATGTTGTTAGTGACATGTAGAAATCAGATGAACATGACATTCTGCTTCTAAACAGTAAAACAACCCTGAAACAGTCTCTCTGGTGCAGCCGCACTGCCTGCAAGTCCATTGACTCAGACCGAGAGGCGCCGCCATTTTACCAGCACATTAACATATGGAAATAATAATAATAATAAACATGTCAAACGAACTCAGAAATCTCAAATAAATTGATTCTTTATGAAATTAGATTACATTATTTCGTCAGATTCATTCACTCTGACAAACCCAAAGTCTAAACTTAGCTAGCTAACGTTAACTAAATGTGACTTCTAAAATTATATTTAATCACGTTCTTCACTCACTCGGTTAAGCACAAATATAACGTCATAAAACCTTTAGCAAACGCGACAATACCTTGACGGATTTGTTACCTAACATGTTACGACATGTTCTTAAGATATTATAAAGTTTAAACGTGCTATTGCATACCTTTAGTAATACTTTAGAAACGGACACACACGCTATCGTCTTCAGAGAACAATTGTGACTGGAGCCTGCCCGGAACTTCCTGTTCCCCGACTATCAAAGCGCAACAGGACTTCTTCTTCTTCGGTGGGTTTTAATGGTGGTTGGCATTCAATATGTTGCATTAGTTTATTTAGTAAATATTTTCTTAACTCATGTGTTGCAAGAAGGCCAATAAGGGTATTATCTTTGAAAGACAGGGTKCTGAAAAAGAGACGTTTCTTTTTTTGCTGAGTTCATGTTCTTATTTTTACTGGTCAAGACATAACTGAGTGAGCCAAATAAACGCGTTTTGGTTGTAATCAAGCTCTGACTTCACTACTTGTTTTGATCAGGGCCCATGGTCTGATGGACTTCTTACCTTGTGCTGATTATTTGAATTAAACACACCACTTTTTGTCCATCAAGCTGTAGGAATTGAATTTGTTTATGTCTGGTTAAGATCATATGAAATGCTCAGCCTCCGGCAGATTACTCCTCCACTTATACTGAGAGAGAGCACCTGATTGTTCAACTACTTTAATTAGCATGGTTGTTACGAGAGAGGGAGAGATTGGGAGGGAGAAAGATGGAGGGAGAGAGGAAGAGACAGAGAGAGAGGATAGGGGGGAATGGAGAGAGGGGGGAGGGAGAGAGGGACAGAGAGGGAAATGGAGAGAGAGGGACAAATGCAGGATACATTTGATTGAATCTGTTCTGTGGAGCTCTCCTCCTCCTCATCCCCTGTTCTGTGGCCTCTCCCCATATGGAATCTGTAATTACAGCTCATGAATTCATGCTCATTGAAGATGGCTATCATACACTGGGTAGATMAATTATGCTTCAAGGTTGGATCTGGATAGAAGGAAGACGGAAAGTATCTGAAAATGAACACTGTGTTGAACWCAATACACAACTTTTTACCTGGGCCRTATGCYCTTTATAGGGAACCCTACAGSTACAGACACACATGTCAGTACAGGCCTGAGTACAGTCTGAACAGCCCGTTGTCATAGCAGACATACCATCAGTAGGTCAAGAACTCACTGTTAAATCCATTCTAAAAATAAATAAATAAATGGAAAGAATATGGCACAACCGCTACATCTGACTAGAGAAGGTCGTCCACCAAAACTCAGTGACCGGGTAAGGAAGGTATTAGACCGAGAAGCAACCAAGAGGCCAATGGTAACTATGAAAGAGCTGGAGAGATCCACAGCTGAGACGGGAGAAATCGTCCATGGGACAACTACCACCCGGACATTCCACAAAGCTGGGCTTTATGGAAGCCTGGCGAGAAAAAAGAAATTGCTGAAAAAAGGCAAGACCTGAATCCAATTGAGAATCTGTGGCAAGACTTTAAAATTGCTGTTGACTAATGTTCCCCATCCAACTTGACAGCGCTTAAGTAATTCTCCCGAGAAAAATTGGCAAAAATTGCAGGATTCAGATATGCAAAGTTCTTAAAGACTTACCAAAAAAGACTCACTGCTGTAATTACTGCCAAAGGTGCTTCTACTATGTATTGACTTGGGGGTGAATACTTATGCAACCAACATGTTTTGTTGTTTTTTGTTTTGTAACTTTTGTGTCACAATAATAAAATACACTACACAACCAAAAGTTGAATATCTCATTCCATCTCATGGGCATTAATATGGAGGTGGTCCCCCCTTTGCTGCTATAACAGCCTCCACTCTGCTGGGAAGGCTTTCCACTAGATGTTGGGACATTGCTGTGGGGAATTGTTTCCATTCAGCCAAAAGAGCATTAGCGAGGTCGGACACTGATGTTGGGCGATTAGGCCTGGCTCGCAGTCTGCGTACCAATTCATCCCAGAGGTGTTGAAAAACAGCCCCAGACCATTATTCCTCCTCCACCAAACTTTACAGTTGGCACTATGTATTCGGGCAGGTAGTGTTGTCCTAGCATCTGCCAAACCCAGATTCGTCCGTCGGACTGCCAGATGGTAAGGCGTGATTTATCATTCTAGAGAACGCGTTTCCACTGCTCCAGAGTCCAATGGCGGCGAGCTTTACACCACTCCAGCCGACGTTAGTCATTGTCCACTGGTGAATCTTTAGGCTTGTGTGTGGCTGTTCAGCCATGGAAACCCATTTCATGAAGCTCCAGACAAACAGTTATTGTGCTGACGTTGCTTCAGAGGCAGTTTGGAACTCGGTAGTGAGTGTTGCAACCGAGGACAAGACGATTTTTATGCACTACCACTTTGTGGCTGAGACCTTGTTGCTCGTAGACGTTTCCACTTCACAATAACAGCACTTACAGTTGACCGGGGCAGCTCTAGCACGGCAGAAATTTACGAACTGACTTGTTGGAAGGTGGCATCCTATGACGGTGCACTTTGAAAGTCACTGAGCTCTTCAGTAAGGCCATTCTTACTGCCAGTGTTTGTCTATGGAGATTGCATGGCGGTGTGCTCGATTTTATACACCTTTCAGCAACGGGTGTGGCTGAATAGCCGAATCCACTAATTTGAAGGGGTGTCCACATACTTTAGTATATAAAGTGCAGTTTGACCTTCTTAAGTATGTCAGGGTGACATTTCTTTTTTTGCCACTTGTCCAAATATTTTACTTTCCATAGTTAAATAATTATCTGAAACTGAAAATGCTGTAGTAGTAAAAAAAAGAACTATTGCTGATGCAATTTGATCATTTTTGTTATTTTAATAACAATGTACAACCCTTGACTCTCTAACAACATGGAAAATATAACAAACTGAATCTGCAGAAAGTACATCAGTGAGTTTGACATTTTCCTTTGTGGGGCAGAACTGATGAATGACCGTATAATACGAATAGAATAACAACCTATGACAGACTAATTCAATCTGCTAGAGGTGTGTAACTCACAACAGAAACATACATAGATAAAGAGATCATCTCTAAAACGCAGTGATTAAAATGTCACAGAACACAATGAAGTTTAAGTCCACATGTCAGTGAATAACACATACCAATTTATATTCTATAACAGATAATTTACTTATGAATGATGTATGTGGTGGAAGCTAACTATAAAACAGTACCGGCACCTATTTCAGTCCAAGTCAAGCAATGAGATGAAAACTGAGTGATGGAGTGATTTTAATCTTTATCGGTCGAGAGAACTGATGAGGCATCTCTCCTTTATGTTGACGTTGGTGTGCTTTTAAGTTGCTCTCTTGAGAGAAACTCTTCTCACAGACAGAGCAGTAGTAAGGCTTCTCTCCTGTGTGTATACGTTGGTGTGTTTTTAAATGGTTCTGTTGAGAGAAACTCTTCCCACAGTCAGAGCAGATGTAAGGCTTTTCTCCAGTGTGTGTTCTCTGATGAACTGTTAGCTCAGATGATGTTGTAAAGCATTTTCCACAGTCAGAGCAGGAGTAAGGCTTCTCTCCTGCATGTATACGTTGGTGTTTTTTTAAGCTACCCTGGTGGGAGAAACTCTTCCTACAGTCAGAGCAGTAGTAACGCTTCTTTCCTGTATGTATACGTTCATGTGATTTTAAGGTATCCAATCGAGAAAAACTCTTCCCACAGTCGGAGCAGTAGTAAGGCTTCTCTCCTGTGTGTATACGTTGGTGTGATTTTAAATGGTTCTGTTGAGAGAAACTCTTCCCACAGTCAGAGCAGGAGTACAGCTTCTCTCCTGCATGTATACGTTGGTGTGCTTTAAAGTTACACAGGTGGGAGAAACTCTTCCTACAGTCAGAGCAGATATAAGGCTTCTCTCCTGTGTGTGTACGTTGGTGTGATTTTAATGGTTCTGTTGAGAGAAACTCTTCCAACAGTCAGAGCAGGAGAACGGCTTTTCTCCTGCATGTATATCGTTTGGTGTGCTTTAAAGTTACACTGGTGGGAGAAACTCTTCCCACAGTCAGAGCAGATATAAGGCTTTTCTCCAGTGTGTGTTCTCTGATGAACTGTTAACTCAGATGATGTTGTGAAGCATTTTCCACAGTACGAGCAGGAGTAAGGCTTCTCTCCTGTGTGCACTCTCTGATGAAGTGTCAGAGCCCTTGATGTTGTGAATCTCTTCCCACAGTCAGTACAGGAATACAGATTGTCTCCTGTGTGTATTTTTAAGTGTACTTTTAGCTTTGATAGAATTGGAAAATTCTTCCCACAATGTGGGCAGTGGTGAGACTTCTTAGCTGTGTGATCTTCCTGCTGTGTCTCTCTGGATGTAGAGAATGTCTCAACACGGTCTCCTGTGTAAAGATCAGAAGAACCGGTCAGTTGGTGTGATATACAGTACCAGTCAAAAGTTTGAACACCTACTCATTCAGGTGTTTTTCTTTATTTTTACTATTTCTACATTGTAGAATAATAGTGAAGACAACAAAAATATATTTTCAATTTTTCAAAGTAGCCACCCTTTGCCTTGATGAAAGCTTTGCATTCTCTCAACCAGCTTCATGAGGAAGTCACCTAGAATGCATTTCAATTAACAGGTGTGCCTTGTTAAAAGTTAATTTGTGGAATTTCTTTCCTTCTTAATGCATTTGAGCTAATCACCTGTGTTGTGACAAGGTAGGGGTGGTATACAGAAGATAGCCCTATTTGGTAAATACCAAGTCCATATTATTACAAAAACAGCTCAAATAAGCAAAGAGAAATGACAGTCCATCATTACTTTAAGTCATGAAGGTCACTCAATACGGAACATTTCAAGAACTTTTAAAGTTTCTTCAAGTGCAGTCACAAAATCCATCAAGTGCAATGATGAAACTGTCTCTCATGAGGACAACCATAYGAAAGGAAGACCCAGAGTTACCTCTGCTGCAGAGGATAAGTTCATTAGAATAACTGCACCTCAGATTGCAGCCCAAAGAAATGCTTCACAGAGTTCAAGTAACAGACACATCTCAACATCAACTGTTCAGAGGAGACAGCGTGAATCAGGCCTTCATGGTCGAATTGATGCAAATAAACCACTACTAAAGGACACCAATATGAAGAAGAGAATTACTTGGGCCAAGAAACACGAGCAATGGACATTAGACCGGGGGAAGTCTGTCCTTTTGGTTCCAATCGCCATGTCTTTCTGAGACGTGGTGTGGGTGAACGGATGCTCTCCGCATGTGTGGTTCCCAACGTGAAGCAATGGAGGCTTTGCTGGTGACACTGTCAGTGATTTATTTAGAATTTAAAGCCACACTTAACCAGCATGGCTACCGGTGTGCCCTAGTAAGAAGACCACTTTGTGCAGCTCACCCTGCACTATCAGCTCCAATGTACATAATATAAGTCTACCTGATAAGCTTCTCAGTAAAGCATTAAAAACAATCAAGCAACCCAGAAAAGTGATAAAAAATAGCCCACATTAACATATGTAGCCTGAGAAACAAGGTCCATGAAGTCAATAACTTGCTTGTAACAGATGACATTCATATTCTGACACTCACTGAGATAATACCGTTGATGATACAGTGGTAGCAATACATGGTTATAACATTTACTGAAAATACAGAAATGCCAACGGAGGCGGTGTTGCTGTCTATATTCAGAACCACATTCCTGGACAGCTTAGAGACGATCTAATGTTAAATACTGTTGAAGTAATATGGCTACAGGTTCATCTGCCTCACCTAAAGCCCATTCTGGTGGGAAGCTGCTATAGACCACCAGGTGCTAACAGTCAGTACCTGGATAACATGTGAAACATTGACTGGCTCTCATCAAGCTGCCCACTCAACAACAAAAAATCTAAATGTAACCAGTCAGTCAACCTACCAGGGTGTTTACAAACAGCACAGGAATGAAACAGGTATTGATCACATCTTTACTAATGCTGCAGAAATGTGCTTTAAAGCAGTATCCACATCTACAGGATGTATTGATCACAATATAATAAACATATCTAGGAAAACCAAAGTTCCAAAGGTTGGGCCTAATATAGCGTATAAGAGGTCATACAATAAGTTTTGTAGTGATTCATATGTTGGTGATGTAAAGAATATTTGCTGGTCTGGTGTGTAATGAGGAGCAGCCAGATGCTGCACTTCACACATTTATAAAATTGCTTATTGCGGTTACTAATAAGCACGCACCCATTAAGGAAATGACTGTAAAGACTTAAATCTCCTTGGATTGATGAGGTATTGAAAAATTGTATTGTTGAGAGGGATGAGGCAAAAGGAATGGCAAATAAGTCTGGCAGCCCAACTGATTGGCAAATGTAATGCAAATTAAGAAATCATGTGACTAAACTAAAGAAGAAGAAACTACACTATGAAACAAAGATAAATTATTTAAAGAATGATAGTAAAAAGGTTTGGGGCACCTTAAATGAAATTCTGGCGAAAAAAGCCAACTCGGCTCCATCATTCATTGGATCAGATGACTCATTTATCACAAAACCTACTGACATTCCCAACTACTGTAATGATTTTTTCATCGGCAAGATAAGCAAACTTAGGGATGACACGCCAGCAACAAACGCTGACACTACACATCCAAGTATATCTGACCAAATTATGAAAGACAAGAAATGTACTTTTGAAATCGGGGGCGATTTCAAGTTTTCATAACAATTGGAAATCGGTATTTTTGGGCGCCGATTTGCCGATTATTTATTTTACACCTTTATTTCATCTTTATTTAACTAGGCAAGTCAGTTAAGAACACATTCTTATTTTCAATGACGGCCTAGGAACGAGGCAGAACGACAGATTTTTAACCTTGTCAGCTCGGGGGATCCAATCTTACAACCTTACAGTTAACTAGTCCAATGCTCTAACACCTGATTACATTGCACTCCACGAGGAGCCTGCCTGTTAGCGAATGCAGTAAGCTATGGTAAGTTGCTAGCTAGCATTAAACTTATCTTATAAAAAACAATCAATCAATGAGTGTCATTGCTCCAATGTGTACTTAACCATAAACATCAATGCCTTTCTTAAATCAATACACAAGTAATTATTTTTAAACCTGCATATTTAGCTAAAAAGAATCCAGGTTAGCAGGCAATATTAACCAGGTGAAATTGTGTCACTTCTCTTGCGTTCATTGCACGCAGAGTCAAGGTATATGCAACAGTTTGGGCCGCCTGGCTCATTGCGAACTATTTGCCAGAATTTACGTAATTATGACAACATTGAAGGTTGTGCAATGTAACAGGAATATTTAGACTCATGGATGCCACCCGTTAGAATAAAATACGGAACGGAATAAACGTTTTGTTTTCGAGGGGATAGTTTCCGGATTAGTCAAAGGTATATGTTTAGAGAGAAATCGTCGACTGTTATAATTCCTGTAATAACTTGCGCTGAACTTGAAAGGGGTTCCTTCGTTATTTTACCGTTCATGTCTTCCATAGAGAATGTCTTGATCTACTCAAATAAGGTCTGTGTTTCGTGCAGGCTTAAACCGCCTCGACGTTTTGATACCCGTGTAAATCTCACTAGGATAAGGTAACGTTTTGCAACATATTTTCATAAATCCACTCTACAAAAAAATGTATCTTCGCTTATATTAGCCAATATTGATCAAGTTACCTTGTCCTATGGATATCTACACAGTTATAAACTGGCACGGTGATGTAAGCCTCACGAAACACAGACCTTATTTTAAGTGAATCTAAAAATAAACCGCTTTTTCAGATTTTGCTAGAATGTGTCATGGGAATTATGACTCCCACTTTGGTTGTCAATTCTTACCATGCCCATTATTAAAATAGGATTTCCTGCATATAGAAATTAAGTTTTTGTTTTCAACATTCATCACAGGTAACTTAAACTCTAGTTTTATTCAAACAGTTGAGAGTATTTGTCTCCTAAGCAGACTCTTCAGTATCATTGTCACTTCAGAGCTGTGTGCGTGTGTGTATTTTTGTATTATATTAAGTTAAAATAAAAGTGTTCATTGTTCATATATATATATTTTTTAAATGTTTTTTAATAAATCGGCCAATTAATCGGTATCGCTTTTTTGTCCTCCAATAATCGTATCGGCATTGAAAAATCATAATCGGTCGACCCTTACTTATGACCCAGTCTAATTTATGAGGAACCTGCTGTTACCATGAGAAACAGATTTCCCAATCTTCTCCTCCTCTTCTTCATCTTTAATGTTGACATTCAGCTCCAGTGTTTGACTGCAGTCCTCCAGCTTCACTGATGCCATCTCTGGATCCTGCAGTGCAAACTGGGCTCCACTGTCACAATCAGGACCCAGTGACTGTAGGTTTCTACTCAGTGTGGAAGGAGAGGGCAGGTGGGTTTGTCCTCACTGTTGATGTTACCGGCCTCAGACTAATCTAGTCGGCCTGTAGTAATAAAGACAAACAGAAAACAATCTTGACAGTTCTGGCGCTTTCTTTGTCCTCCAAAAATGTATTATCTTTTTTGTTGTTCAATTCTCCTCATTACAATAGATCAGGTAGTTAAGACATTGACAACAAAACATTCATTCAAAACATTAGACAGAAAGTTCAGACTTTAAATGACCCCAAAGTAAGAGATGGATCTATGTCAAATGTCTGGAGGAAAATAGGGTTATACTTTTTCAATATCAGTCAAGGGGAGGGTTAAGTATGTTTATAATCTAGTCCAAGAAGAGGGTCATGTCATTTGTAATGATGAAATGTCAATATTTCTCAGTTTTTACAATTAGTTGCTTATTAGGCTTTATAAACTGGGTGGTTCGAACCCTGAACGCTGATTGGCTATATATCATGTGTGCCCGATGCCGCCCCTCATCTCTGATTCTCTGCTGGGCTGCAATATCAAGTGTGCCTATAGGCTATTTAGTGTGGTGTCAATCAAATGATCCATAGCCTATAGGCTAAAGCAGGGCTGTCCACCATGTTCTGGAGAGCTGCCCTCCTGTTAGGTTCACACTCCAACCATTTCCTGGAGAGCTTACCCTCCTGTAGGTTTTAACTCCAACCCTGTTCCTGGAGAGCTGCCCTCCTGTGGTTAACTCCAACCCTGTTTGGAGAGCTACCCTCCTGTAGGTTCACACTCCAACCATGTTCTGGAAGCTACCCTCTTAGGTTTTAACTCCAACCCTGTTCCTGGAGAGATACCCTCCTGTAGGTTTTAACTCCTAACCCTGTTCCTGGAGAGCTGCCTCCTGTAGGTTTTAACTCCAACCTGTTTCCTGGAGAGCTACCCTCCTGTAGGTTTAACTCAACCCTGTTCCTGGAGAGCTCCGCTCCTGTAGGTTTTAACTCAACCCTTTCCTGGATAGCTTACCCTCCTGTAGGTTTTAACTACAACCACTGTTCCTGAAGCTACCCCTCCTGTAGGTGTTTAACTACACCTGTTCCTGGAGAGCTGCCCCTGTAGGTTAAACTGTTCTGAAAGCTCTCCTGAGGGTAACTCAAACCCTGTTGGTTAAATTATACCCAGCTAATTATAGAATCAGGTGTGCTAGATTAGGGTTGACGGAAAGCCTACAGACTGTAGCCTCCAGGAACAGGATTGGAGAGCCTTGGGCTATAGGATGACGATGTCATGCTGGGAGAAGCACAGAGCAAGTTAGTGGTTCTAGGAATAGTTGCTGGGATGGTAAATACAGCTAAGGCTATTACACACTGCAAAGGTTATTCCAACCCTGAGCAACGCCTGCTCTGCAAGTGTTAATCCAATACTTTTTTTTTAAATTGCTGCTCTAACCATGGCTGTGCCTGTGTAGGGTCCTATTCCTAACCAATGGCCTGTGCTGGTGTCGGCCTATCCTAACCAATGGCTGTGCTGTGTCATCCTAACCAATGACTGCTGTGAGGAAGGAGATGAAAGTTCTTCACATTTTTTTTGTTGATTAGGGCCAAGTCCCAAAAAATACACACAATCTTGCCCGCGGTAGCCTATTCTCCACCCACCATGCACTCTTTAAATAGCCTACCTCCATGTCAGTGAAGGGCTGTTGAGTTAAAACCCAGACCCACTTGGGGAGGGTGTGAGGGGGGTATGAGGGGTTATGCCATAGGACTCTTTAGTGAAGAAGATGTCAAAAAGCAACAGGCCCCTTGTTAGATTAACATGAAGAAAATAAAACTGATCTGATTATAAAAGTGGTCTATAACAGTGTTTTGGTCCACGCTGCTTTACGCTACAAACAAGCTGTACAACTACCAGGAAATGACTTTCCTTGTTTCTTTGACATTTAGAGGCTGAGATATAACCTCTATAGCCAGGAGACAAAAATATGACTTTTTCTTGGAAGTGATGAATTCTGTCACTATCAATTGATTAAGCTATTTTAGTTTCTGTACAATAGAAGACGTTTAAACCAGACAGCTTTTAGGGAAATACTGTTGGGTTAAAGACACAGAATGAGAGTAGCCAGCAGTGAGAGATTTACATTTCTCTGCTAAAAGACTGGAGGTCAATCCGATATCTGAAGTGGACATACAGCATTTACTACAGATAGCATCTCTCCGCAGACATCCAAGCTTTATACTTATACGCTAAACGGGCAGAGCGTTGTCAAGGAAGTGAGTTTTGTGTTTATACTGGACCTCCCGACCCCAAATCATGTCAGATGGTCTCTAGATTTTAGTTATTTGCAAACCAGGGACCAGAAACACTGATTTGGCATTGGAGAATATAGATAAACACATAGGCCTCTCCTCTCTGTCTGTCCATTCTTAGCCTGTGTGGTTATAAAACATATTTGGCTAATACGTAAAATGACGTAGACCTGCATGAAATGTTTATAAAAGGCTCTTTTTTTTCCGTCAGACCTGCAAATACGATGATAGATTCATGGAATGATTTTACATAAAGAATAATCCACCCCACTCTTTTCACGAGGTCTGCCAACCACAACCTCGGCCCGCAGCACTGTACGCTATCAACATTCCTGCGTTGCCATAACGCTACAGATGAGCACAGTTTCTAAACATGGCAATCTCAAGTACTGGCTGTCCAAGAAGTGGGGTAAAACGGTAGACATTTCTCTACTATCCCTTTGTTTAATTTTTAATTTGGTATAAAGGGGGCGTCTTTTTGTTTCGCGTCGAGGGTTTATGTCTAATATATTTGCTGACGGACGCCTCCATTTTCATTCAGATATCATTTCTCCATGTAACCCTATAAAATGTTCACTCTACGAGCAGTTAACTATAGGCAGTCATTCCGTAATGCACAAATTACAAAATAAACAATTAATACAGGTTGCAGTTTGAGGCAGCACATGTAATATTTTCCACTTTCACTACAACGATTGTATGTCCATTCACACCATAGTAACAATTATAGTAAATATAGAAACGAAGCTGAATATTGTTACAGTACATGTAAAATCAGATGAACGTGACATTCTGCTTCTAAACAGTAAAACAACCTGAAACAGTCCTCCGGTGCAGCCGCACTGCCTGCAAGTCTATTGACTCAGACCGAAGGCGCCGCCATTTTACCAGCTCATGAACATATATAAAATACATTCAAATCAATTGATCTTATGAAATTACATTGACGAATAATGTACATTCATTCACCTGACAACCCCCAAAGTCTAAACTTAACTAGCTAGATAAAATCGTTTTTAATCACGTTCTATCCTCACTATGTTAGCACAAAATAACACGTCATAAAACGTTTAACAAACGTGATAATACCTTGAGGATTTATTACCTAACATGTTACGACATGTTCTTTCGAATTAGAAAGTTTAAACGTGCTATTACATACCTTTAGTAATACATTTGAAACGGACACACGCGCTATCGTCTTCAGGACAGTTCCGCAGACTTCATTGTGTCTGGAGCCTGCCCGGAACTTCCTGCGACTTATATATATATATATTATATATATAGTTGAAGTCGGAAATTTACATACACTTAGCCAAAAATATTGGAACTCAATTCCTGAACATTAATCCTGGTAAAAAAATTCCCGTCTTAGCGTCAATTAGGATCACCACCTTTATTTTAAGATGTGAAAATGTCAGAATAATAGCAGAGAATGATTTATTTAAGAATTTTATTTCTTTCTTCACATTCCAGTGGGTCAGAAGTTACACACACCAATTAGTATTGGTAGCATTGCCTTTAAATTGTTTCACTTGGGTCAAACGGTTTGGGTAGCCTTCCACAAGCTTCCCACAATAAGTTGGCTGAATTGTGGCCCATTCCTCCTGACAGAGCTTTGTAACTGAGTTCAGGTTTGTAGCCTCCTTGCTCACATACGCTTTTTCAGTTCTGCACAACAATTTTTATAGGCTTGAGGTCAGGGCTTTGTGGTGGCCACTCCAATACCTTCACTTTGTTGTCCTTAAGCCCATTTTTGCCACAAATTGGAAGTATGCTTGGGGTCATTGTCCATTTGAAGCACCCATTTGCCACCAAGCTTTAACTTCCTGACTGATGTCTTGAGATGTCGCTTCAATATATCCACATAATTTTACTTCCTCATGATGCCATGTATTTTGTGAAGTGCACCAGTCCCTCCGACGCCAAGCACCCCCACAACATGATGCTGCCACCCCGTGGCTTCATGGTTTGGATGGTGTTCTTCGGCTTGCAAGCCTCACCCTTTTTCCTCCAAACATAACGATGGTCATTATGGCCAAACAGTTCTATTTTGTTTCATCAGATCAGAGGATGTTTCTCCAAAAAGTACCATCTTTGTCCCCATTTGCAGTTGCAAACCGTAGTCTGGCTTTTTTATGGCGGTTTTGGAGCAGTGGCTTCTTCCTTGCGAGCGGCCTTTCAGGTTATGTCGATATAGGACTCGTTTACTGTGGAAATAGAGAACTTTTGTGACCCGTTTCCTCCAGCATCTTCACAAGGTCCTTGCTGTTGTTCTGGACTGATTGCACTTTCACACCAAAGTACGTTCATCTTCTAGGAGATAGAAATTGCTTTATTACAGACAGAAATACTCGTCAGCCCCCCGACGATCCCGCAGGTGAAGAAGCTGATGTGGAGGTCGGGTTGCATGGTTACATGTGGTCTGCCGGTTGGACAAACCGCCAAATTTCTCTGAAAATTACATTGGAGGCAGCTATGGTAGAGAATTAACATAAATTATCTGCCAATAGCTCTGGTGGACATTCTTGCAGTCAACAAGCCAACCACAAACCTTGAGACATCTGTGGCATTGTGACAAAACTGCACATTTTAATAAAGTGGCCTTTCATTGTCCAAAGCACAAGGTGCACATGTGTAATGATCACTGTTTAATAGCTTCTTGATATGGCCACACCTGTGGATGGATTTATCATGGCAAAGGAGAAACGCTCATTAACAGGGACGAAACAAATTGTGTACACAACATTTGAGAGAAATAAGCTCTTTTGTATTTGAACATTTCTGGGATGTTTTATTTCAGCTCATGAATCGTGGGACCAACACTTTGACATGTTGCGTTTATATTTTCTTCAGTGGAGTTGGACAACCTGAACCTATCAGTCAATAATGGGTTGCTAAAAATCAACATTCCGCTACAAACAGTTTAAACTATTCAAAAACTTACGTGCAAATGGAAATCCTGTACATTAGTTCTCTCTCTGTATCACGTGAAAGGAAACTCCCGATTTCCAGTCTGAATACATTTTATTCTTTTCTTCTGATTCGCTACCTTTTTAGCCAGCTGGTTCAAGGTTTTAGTTGTGGGTGGTGGATGGAATGAGGCGCTTCCTGGTTACTGGCAGTTTTGTTTTCGACCTCATTCAATCGACACAAAGCAGAAACAGGTTTTTAGATTATTTTGATCTCCTCTCTGTGTGTGGGGTGGTGTGTGTGGT
>NW_019947747.1:0-2205 GCF_002910315.2 Salvelinus sp. IW2-2015
ATACTCTGGCATTATGTGGCTGAGCCGTGAGGGGAAGCCCATCTATACCCTTGGCATTATGTGGCTGAGCCGTGGGGAAGCCCACCATCGTGATACCCTGGCATTATGTGGCTGAGCCATGAGGGGAAGCCCACGTCATGTATACCCTGGCATTATGTGGCTGAGCCGTGAGGGGAAGCCCACCATTTGTGTAAGGAAGCATTTTTCATTTGTGTTGGACTGTGCTCTCCTCTTCACTGCAGCCAAGGTTTATTGTTTGGTATATCTGCCAACGCAGCCTAATTCTGGCWCCGATGCCACTGTTATTAGACACGATATTTACTTGACGTGTTTGTGGTTGGAGAGAACATTARCACCATGCAGACTAAATGTTTATGACATTAGGTTATTTTAATGTGCAAAGATCTTGCTTGATCTATGGCCTGTGTTTTTGTATTTGAGGGAGATGTTTCTCTAAGCTCCAAACTTGCTCTGGGCAGAAGTTACCCTCCGGGATAAAACTGACCTTAGATCAGTGTCAGAGGAATATGTACAGCTGTCATACCCAACTATACAACTGTGCATTTGGCCACAAAGACCTCAACTGACTTTACACCCATGGGTCTTCTCACAATGCAGATCAGGGGTCATTTCAAGTAAATTCAGGAAGTGTCACTGAAATGTCTATTTGAAAGCATTGTGAAATATTTGAATTTTGCTTACTTCTTGAATTAACTGAATTGTATTTCTTCCACTCCAGCACTAACATACTGGACCTGATTTAAAGTAATTAAGGGCTAAATTTAAGATTATGATTAGTTGTAAATCACATTATTGGTCGCGTAACACATATTTTACAGATGTTATCACAGGTGCAGCGAAATGCTTATGTTCCTACAGTGCAGTAATACCTAACAATTCAATACAGGCAAATCCCCCAAAATAAAGGAACTAAATATAGAACAAAATTGATTGTATTAAGATGTTTCCATTGGTCAGAATGCAATGAGGAGATTGAGATGAAGAATCCAGGTTCAGTGTTTATTACACAGTGGAACAGGAACACAGAGCACATGAGGGTTGATTAAGGTTTAGGAGTTGGGGTTGGGGCTTGTAAAGGCCGAGGAAGGTTAGGTTGTGGAAATGAGAACATAAATTGTATTTTAAAACTTAGACAAACAACTCTATGGACATTAGCTTTGTCATTAGTGGGTTAGCGCAACAGTCTACCCTTTTGCAGTGTGACTTATCAAGGATACTTATCACGTGTGTACAAACTGGTGTTGGTACTTGGTTAGATGTGCAGTAAAATCAAGTGGGACATTTATCCTAATTGAGTGCAGTGAACCACTTCTTTATATCAGTGAGACTTGGCCTATCTCTCTATTTGAGTCAGCATTTCATTGGAATCAAGCTATTTGTGGGTTTTTGTACATTAAATATTTCCCTATCAAAGATCGGCACTTAAACCATTACTCATCAAAAGAGTAATATTACAAATAAAAGCTATTTTCTGGTATTTTGGTGTACTTCTATCATTCATTCAGAAGTCCTGTGTTGGGAACCTTATGTCTTAGCATTTTGGAGCTCCACTTTGCTGCTGTGTAAATCAAGGAGTGTCATAGTATGGCTACTTTCTTTCAAGTCATAAACATTACATAGGAGCAATAGCATTTAGCATAAACTGAGGGCATGAATATAAGGATTAACATAGGGCAAGTTAAAGGCAGAATTACTTTCTCATGTCCCACACAAAGAACGGACAGAATCGGGCATCGACAAGCATGAACTAGTATTCAGGTAGAAGCATGCTGCTTATATGGGAAATGAAAGGGGTGGAAAAGGGCAGCAACAGGTGATTAGGGAGTGGGAACAGGTGTGGAGGGAAGGGGCGTGGCCTAGGGTAATTAGGAGCAATTGGGAGTCCTGTAGGGTGACATGACCCTTCACACAAGTTGATTTATCCAAAGATTGTATATTATATTGACAAGAAATTTGAGTGACCACTCTAACAATGGAAATACATGTCCTCAAAGATGGAAAGCAGGTGGGAGGAGGTGAGATTAGGCGGGAACATTTTAGCCAATGAGAGGGCAGATACTGTGTGTTAACAACAGATATACTCATATTTGTATCTGTGCCATTATAAGTGTCTGTGACAGCATGGGCAGTGCCATTGAGGCGATCTCCATTTTAGAGTAGTCAATTATATTAATCTTCATCTGG
>NW_019947747.1:4185-7324 GCF_002910315.2 Salvelinus sp. IW2-2015
TCAGGTAGAAGCATGCTGCTTATATGGGAAATGAAAGGGGTGGAAAGGGCAGCAACAGGTGATTAGGGAGTGGGAACAGGTGTGGAGGGAAGGGGCGTGGCCTAGGGTAATTAGGAGCAATTGGGAGTCCTGTAGGAGTGACATGACCCTTCACAACAAGTTGATTTATCCAAAGATTGTATATTATATTGACAAGAAATTTGAGTGACCACTCTAACAATGGAATACATGTCCTCAAAGATGGAAAGCAGGTGGAGGAGGTGAGATAGGCGGGAACATTTTAGCCAATGAGAGGGCAGATACTGTGTGTTAACAACAGATATACTCATATTTGTATCTGTGTCCATTATAGTGTCTGTGACAGCATGGGCAGTGCCATTGAGGCGATCTCCATTTTAGAGTAGTCAATTATATTAATCTTCATTGGCTGATGGCTCCCAACTCATAGGAATCCCAACCTGATTTCTAGTAATTCAGGGCTAAGTTGAAGGTTTTGTCATTTGATTTAGCTGAACCCACTGAGTTAGTGCTGGGGTGGAATAAAAGCCTGCACCCCATGTGGATGGGCTGTCCAGAACAGGAGTTACAGGCCCCTGATATACTGTTATTAACTGCAGATGTCATTAAGCAGTTGAGTAACTGTCATTATAAAACTGTTATTGTACATTTGTATTTTAGCAGGGCCTTGGGGGGATCGGATAGTAACTGCTGATCCAATACATTTGTTCTGTAAAACGACCCGCAAAGAGTTGGCCTGAGACACCCCAGAGCCTTGGCTCACGTCAGCATTTTTTTTTACATGATTCAATCCATTAAAATGTCATACCCATTAAAAATCTAAATCTGGAGTGAAATGTCACATGCTGTGGCATGGATCCACAAAACCAACAAGCTTGGCTCGGATAATTCAGATCTTATTTTCCAGATCACATGTCTCTCTGTAAATCTATTAYGGTGTCAGCAATGTGAGGAYCTCAGGGTTGACTTATATGGTCAAAATAATGTGCTGGCCTGTATCRGATCTCTCTGTGGTCCACAGTAAAGGTATGAGGTCTTCACCTTCAGCATGCAGTGTGAAGTCAATGGAGGGMTSMATGTAATATGAATCTAATACATTTACAAGGAGAAACACTTGGATCAAATGGGGTGCTGTTGTGTTTTTCARCAAGTTGTACARATCTTTGGACAAACAMGTCCACAATTATTATCCCCTGCAAGTGACCGTCTCCAACCATGGCCATGATCCAGAACTGGCTGTCAGAAATACAGACAGCCTAAAGTCATTTGGGATTTCTTCATGWCACTGCGTCATAAAGATGGTATCAAACCACATTGCTGAGCTGTTCTTGAAACTCCAATTTGATCCCATRCAGTCGATGRCAGAGYTACAGGAAGCAAACTGAAGCAGATMATTTACAAGCCCAAGATGTCCATGTTCAGAAAGGTTGTGTCAGAAATAYATCCAGCCTCCACACCAATACCGTACATTCAGAAAGTATTCAGACCACTTGATTTTTTMCACATTTTGTTACATTACMGCCTTGTTCAAAAATGTATTAAATAGTTGTTTTTCCTCATCAATCTACACAAAATACCCCAGTAATGACAAAGCAAAAACAGGTTTTTTGATTTATACTGAAACAGTTTTTATACTGGAACTGAAATATCACATTTACATAAGTATTCAGACCCTTTACTCAGTACTTTGTTGAAGCACCTTTGGCAGCGATTACAGCCTCCAGTCTTCTTGGTTATGACGCTACAAGCTTGGCACACCTGAATTTGGGGATTTTCTCCTATTCTTCTTTGCAGATCCTCTCAAGCTCTGTCAGATTGGATAGGGAGCGTCGTAGCAAAGCTATTTTCAGGTCTCTCCAGAGATGTTCGGTCTATGGCTGGGCAGCTCAAGGACATTCAGCGACTTGTCCCGATGCCACTCCTGTGTTGTGTTGGCTGTGTGCTTAGGGTCGTTGCCCTGTTGGAAGGTTAACCTTCGGCCCAGTCTGTCAAGTGCTGATCGTGTTCCGAGAGTGCTCTGGAGCAGGTTTTCATAAGATCTCTCTGTACTTTGCTCTGTTCATTTTTCCCCTGGATCCTGACTAGTCTCCCAGTCACTGCCGATAAAAAATATCCCCACAGCATGATGCTGCCACCACCATGCTTCACCGTAGGGGGTGCCAGGTTTCTTACAGACGTGACATTTGGCATGCAGGCCAAAGAGTTCAATTTTGGTTTCATCTGACCAGATAATCTTGTGCTCATTGTCTAAGAGTCTTTAGGTGCCTTTTTGGCAAACTCCAAGCGGGCTGTCATGTTCCTTTTTACTAAGGAGTGGCTTCCGTCTGGCCACTCATACAAATAAAGCCTGATTGGTGGAGTGCTGCAGAGATGGTTGTCCTTCTGGAAGTTCTCCCATCTCCACAGAGGAACTCTGGAGCTCTTTCAGATGGACCTTTGGGATCTTGGTCATCTCCCCTGACCAAGACCTCTCTCCCGATTTGCCTCAGTTTGGCCGGGCAGCCAGCTCTAGGAAGAAGTTTTATGTTCTCAACTTCTTCCATTCAAGAATGATGGAGGCCCTGTGTTCTTGTGAGGACCTTCAACACTGCGAGACTTTTTTTGGACCCTTCCAGATCTGAGTCTCGACACAATCCTGTCTCGGAGCTCTACAGACAATTCCTTCAACCTCATGACTTGTTTTTTGCTCTGACATGCACTGTCAACTGTGGACCTTATATAGACAGGCTGTGCCTTTCCAAATCATGTCCAATCAATTGAATTTTACCATAGGTGGACTCCAAATTGTAGAAACATGAAGAGAAGAAAAGGGAAGAGGGTCGTGATACTTTCTGAATGCACTGTATATGCCAGGTAATTTGCTTTGCCTTTATTGGCAGATTGCTAGCCATTTGCACCAGAGATAATGACCATACAAACTCCACTAGATGGCCCCACCAATAAATCAATGTTTAGAAGTGGAACACTTCACATCCAGTCAATTATTTTTGGACGACTGATTTAAATGCATATGCAAATATGGGAAATGATCCGTGGTCCTGCTCTGTGAAAAGTAAATGTGGTGGAGATGAGTGAAGTAGCTAAGGATTCAGTGTGTATCTTGCTTGACTTCAGAAGTGAT
>NW_019947747.1:7943-23645 GCF_002910315.2 Salvelinus sp. IW2-2015
TATAACTGTCCTAATTAGTGTCCCACTCCTTGAAAGCGACAGCTCTAGCTTTGCTGGATGGGATGTTGCCTGTAATCCATGGCTTCTGGTTGGGATATGTACTTACGGTCACTGTGGGGACGACGTAGTCGATAAATGATTGATGAAGCCGGTGACTGAGGTGGATACTTCTCAATGCCATTGGGTGAATCCCGGAACATATTCCAGTCTGTGATAGCAAAACAGTCCTGTAGCGTATCATCCGCGTCATCTGACCACTTCTTGTATGTATTGAGCGAGTCACTGGTACTTCCTGCTTTAGTTTTTGCTTGTAAGCAGGAATCAGGAGGATATAATTATGGTCAGATTTGCCAAATGGAGGTCGAGGGAGAGCTTTGTATGCGTYTCTGTGTGTGGAATCGGTTTGTGGTGGTAAATAGATGGCTASGAATAATATAGATGAGAACTCTCTTGGTAGATAGTGTTGTCTACAGCTTATCATGAGGTACTCTACCTCAGGCGAGCAATACCTCGAGACTTCTTTAATATTAGACATTGCGCACCAGCTGTTATTGACAAATAGACACACACCCCCGTCCCTCGTCTTAGACGTAGCTTCTCTGTCCTGCACAGTAAACCCAGCCAGCTCTATATTATCCGTGTTGTCGTTCAGCCACGACTCGGTGAAACATAATATGTGACCGACCTGCTCAAATCGGTCTTATGTAGCAAAATCTGAAATTGATTTTTTTTTTACATTGGATAAAAGTAGAGACTCAGAGCTACAAAATGGTATACCATACACTGCATTTTATTTTTGGAACAATGAGAAAGTAATTCTGCTTTCAAAGTTGATAAACTTGTAATCTCACTTTTGTGAAAATGGCCTTTTGAATGTTTTGGTACCTACTGGAGAGCTGTCTTTTGTCTACACCCATTCAGCATTGTTCACACCCTCTTAAGCCAGCCCCACCCACCTGTTTAAGAATTCACATGTGAGGTCTTGTGCTAAACAATGAGTAGTGTAGTAAAGATTAAGACTAAAAGTGGTAAAAGTAGTAGCCTACAATAAGGAAAAATTCCAGGTAAACACAGAAAGTGTCCAGATTAAAACCACGCATGAACAAGGGAATCTATATTTGGAAATCGTGTTCCTGTCCTGCCCTTGACTTTGGTGCAGGGCATGTGATGTCCATAGCCTCTTCGTCGCAAAACTCCCAGATCTTCTCCAAAAGATACGTTTGTCCAGCTGTGTCCAGTCCAGGTGGTGCTGGTACAGGCAGACTATCTATGGGAGGAAGGATGTTGCGCAGCAGCTAAAACCTGGTCCTGACTTGGTCTGAACGCTCMTYGGTGACAATAACACCAGGCTCCAGAGCATCGAAGCTGTAAAACAGGAAATAACMAAAAAAATGTAGAAGACATTACAACCTTCCACAACATCAATTCACCTCCCAAGTTTAGATAAGAAGAATAACCTCACACAATGCAATGAAAAGGATATTCACCTGAAATGCTGGTACTGCTTCGGACTGTGCAACGGCCTGAAGTAGGGAGTCAGGTGTTGTTGCCAGCCATAACTTTCCACCAGTACCATCCTCCAGTCCAACCAGCTGTGGGATGTTGATCCCTGTCACAGAGCTGTCCTTCACAACACCAGAATTATTATTTATCCTAGATTTATCCTGATTATCCTATTTACACTTTGTAGTCAATTTGACACTAGAGTAAATGTTTCTGACTCATATCATGCCACATGGGCTGTTTTCAAAAGGAGAAGTTGGTTTTCAAGGGCAGTCGACCGACTATTAATAACTGCTGCTTTGGTAATATCCTTCACGTCTATACCAGCTGTTATATCTGGGATGACTGAAGACCTGATGATAGGAGCCTCTGCTTTATAGTTCTGCAATTTATACCACAAACAGGGCCGTGTACCAAAAAGTCATAATATATCAAACAGTCATAATAAAAGTCAACTTTAATATCGCAATCATCTCAATAATGTTGTATTTTTTTCAATTTGTTGAATTGGAATTAGGGTTGTTTTCATTAGGTACAGCGTAGCAAAACTTTAAGCCGGCAGCCACCGACTTCTTAAGAAGGCATTGATCAATGCTCAATGTTCAATTAAAATCTTTCTACCATCACATCTAAGCCAATGTGACAACAATTGACTGTAGATGAAACTTAGCAAATCAACTTGTATGGAGACACACAACACACTCCCCTCCTCTCGTCATGTTCCATTCAGCCATTACCCAGAACCACATACCTGATTTTTAACAGGGTCGTTAAATGTCACATATGATCCAACTTCATTTCATTATTTCTCAATTCTGCTTTAAGATCCGAATTTAGAAATTGTATGTTGACCATCTTAGAGAATGTTTTATAGTTGGTGTTGTTTTCGTGTTGTTTGTGAAAAAATATATGAACCCCCCCAAAAAACAAACTAATGTCAAATATATGTCAACAATCCTTCCTCCAATGGACCCTCTATGGATGAAATGTTGTGATAATCCCCAACATCGTGGTCTTGTTTTTGTTCTAGGTTCTTGAGGAATCACCCCTAATACCTACAATAATGGGCATACAGACTGGGACTTACTAAGTAACCTTCTTTCTGAAATAGTTAATGCTTCCTCTTCTTTCAGAACTTATTCAACACTAAAAATGTTCAAAATCACAACATGGAAGTGACATCAGTGTGGGACCAATGTGTCTGATCAACTTTCCCTCACTCCATGGCCCTGGAGCAGGACATTTCACTTTAGGTCACAAAGGATCATGATTCCAGAGTCTCTTATTGGTTGCAGTGCATCAAGTAATAGTTGTGTGCCACATCAGATTGCTACACCATATGATTGGTAGCTGACCTGTTTAATAAACATCTAATCCAGGCGTTCTGGGATCTGGCATGCGTCTTCAATGTAGTCAGCATGGAGGGTGGCCATTGGGTTTCAGAACCACAGATTTCACAAAACCTGCAACTAATGTAAGCTGACAGAGTGGGTAACTGCTCACTGCTCCATGACTGCTTCTGACACTGTTTGGCCTTCATTCCAACCTCTCCCGCACTGTGGATTATATTTATAGCCTTCTCATAAAAGTGTAAGCCTCCACTATGCTGACGAAGCGATCTAGCCTCTAACTCATTGCAATTTGAACCCTCTGGTAAATCTGGATAAGTGTAACATTACCGAATACATTAAAATACTTTTTTCCTAATCGGGTATGGACTTGTCATTGCTTGTGTAGCAGATGGGGAGCTGTGAACTCAGTCCTCAGCCTGCAGTGTCTCCACTTGTGCTGCTGAATAGTTAGCTTTTTGGTGGCGCGACTGGTTAAGACGCTTCAGGAGGTCATGTGTTTGTGAGATAGAGGTCCTGGGTTTGAGCCTCGGTATGTTCCGCTTCAGGAGGTCATGTGTTTGTGAGATAGAGGTCCTGGGTTTGAGCCTCGTATGTTCCGAATCAGGAGGAAGTGGTGATCGCTAAGCAAGCAGCATGACGTCCTTTACACTTGGTTCATGAACATTGACAGCACAATTAATACAAATATTCTGTTGCACAAGGAATGTTATTCCCACACACAGTGAGGACGATGGTTCGGAAAGCAAAGAAATATCCATGGTCGAAGGTGGGAGAAGAACAGAACTTGGTCGCATCTTCGGGTCACCAAGTCTCCAATCTACAATTAGACGCCACGTCCATGCCGATAGCTCTTTGGAAGGGTTGCCAAAAAAATAAGTGCTGTTTGACCACGCCCACCAGTAGTGGGTTTGGTGTTACAGAAGGGATGTATATGCAGAACAGAACCCCACACCTACTTTCAATATGGTAGTGGGTTTGGTGTTGACAGAAGGATGTATATGCAGAACGAACCTCACACCTACTTTCAATATGGTAGTGGGTTTGGTGTTGACAGAAGGATGTATATGCAGAACAGAACCCCACACCTACTGTTCAATATGGTAGTGGGTTTGGTGTTGACAGAAGGATGTATATGCAGAACAGAACCCCACACCTACTGTTCAATATGGTAGTGGGTTTGGTGTTGACAGAAGGATGTATATACAGAACAGAACCCCACACCTACTGTTCAATATGGTAGTGGGTTTGGTGTTGACAGAAGGATGTATATGAAGAACAGAACCCCACACCTACTGTTCAATATGGTAGTGGGTTTGGTGTTGAAAGAAGGATGTATATGCAGAACAGAACCCCACACCTACTGTTCAATATGGTAGTGGGTTTGGTGTTGACAGAAGGATGTATATGAGAACAGAACCCCACACCTACTGTTCAATATGGTAGTGGGTTTGGTGTTGAAAGAAGGATGTATATGCAGAACAGACCCACACCTACTGTTCAATATGGTAGTGGGTTTGGTGTTGAAAGAAGGATGTATATGCAGAACAAACCCCACACCTACTGTTCAATATGGTAGTGGGTTTGGTGTTGACAGAAGGATGTATATGCAAACAGAACCTCACACCTACTGTTCATATGGTAGTGGGTTTGGTGTTGACAGAAGGATGTATATGCAGAACAGAACCCCACACCTACTGTTCAATATGGTAGTGGGTTTGGTGTTGAAAAGAAGGATGTATATGCAGAACAGAACCCCACACCTACTGTTCAATATGGTAGTGGGTTTGGTGTTGAAAGAAGGATGTATATGAAGAACAGAACCCCACACCTACTGTTCAATATGGTAGTGGGTTTGGTGTTGAAAGAAGGATGTATATGCAGAACAGAACCCCACACCTACTGTTCAATATGGTAGTGGGTTTGGTGTTGAAAGAAGGATGTATATGAAGAACAGAACCCCACACCTACTGTTCAATATGGTAGTGGGTGGTGTTGAAAGAAGGATGTATATGCAGAACAGAACCCCACACCTACTGTTCAATATGGTAGTGGGTTTGGTGTTGAAAGAAGGATGTATATGCAGAACAGAACCTCACACCTACTGTTCAATATGGTAGTGGTCTTTGTTATGGGCTGTTTGATTCCACTGTCCTGTGGCCTGTCACGTTGCATGAAGAGATTCTGGAGACAGGCGCAGGAATGTGTAAAGTTTTTTTTTACTAAGCCCCAAATTACAGCGCGCCGTGTAAAGGCACGGGGACGAAGACCAAACAAACACGTAACAAAAACACAGGGTTGAAACCCAAACAAAAGAGCGAGGAGTACCTCGAATAAATAACACTAGCGCACAATGATTAACACACGGGACGAGACCCGTAATCATCTGCGCAATCCACACTCTCCCCACACACACTCAACACCGTCCGCACACTCATACTTACATGTTTATYCACACACCTAGTCAGGTTACAGAACAYTAAGGCAAGCCTAGGTCCCCTGGACAATGCGAATATAGTGAAACAGTAGGGTTGTCTAAAYGGTTCCTTAACAATTACAATCATTTTTATAAAATGTTCCAATTATTTTTATCATACAGTTCTGCTCAGTATTTTAATTATTTATTTTACAAATCTTTATAAGGGTGCCAATAATTTTGAAGTTGAATGAATGTACAAAACATTAATGAGTGTACAAAACACCATCTAATATTGAGTTGCACCCCCCCCCCCTTTTTGCCCTCAGAACAGCTTCAATCCGTCAGGGAATGGACTCTAAAAGGTGTAGAAAGCGTTCCACAGGGATGCTGGCCCATGTTGACTCCAATGCTTCCCACAGTTGTGTCAAGTTGGCTGGATGTCCTTTGGGTGGTGGACCATTCTTGATACACACAGGAAACTGTTGAGTGTGAAAAACCCAGCAGCGTTGCAGTTCTTGACACAAACCCGTGCTCCTGGCAAATATCAACACACTAGGCTCGTTCATACTGAGAAGGCATGATCTAATGAATGCTATGGGGAACGTGCATCAAGATGGCAGAATAGATGTCACATCATTGTTTCAGCTCCATCCACAGAGTTTTATACTACAGTCTGTGACATGGTTCAATGTGACATATTTTGAATCTTGAAAAGACTATTCTCTTCTTCAATAGTGTGCAGTGAATTCATAGTAGATGAAAAGCCTGAATGAGTATGACATCCTGCAATTGTAAGTAATAAACTGCATTAGTCTAACTGCACTGTCCAATTTACAGTAGCTATTACAGTGAAATAAATAACATGCTATTGTTTGAGGAGAGTGCACAATTTTGAATATGAAAAGTTATCAATAAACAATTAGGCACATTTAGGCAGTCTTGATACTAACAGTTTGAACAGAAATGCAATGGTTCATTGGATCAGTCTAAAACGTTGCACTACAACATTCACATTTCACAAACTTCAAAGTGTTTCCTTTCAAATGGTACCAAGAATATGCATATCCTGCTTCAGGGCCTGAGCTACAGGCAGTTAGATTTTGGTATGTCATTTTAGGTGAAAATTGAAAAAAAGGGTCTGATCCTTAAGAGGTTTTAAGTAACATAAATTACAAACAATCAATTCAATGTTGCAATAAAGGTCATTCAGCCCTGAAGCAATCATTCTGGCAGTGGACACAGTTAAGGCAATAATCATCGCTTAAACATTTTGAAAGATTTTCCATTGTGTTTTCTTCTAAACAACATTATCTACTGTGCGTGATCCCCCTAAAGAGCACCACACACACTCACCACAGTAGTCCATACATACTTCCTGCCAGCAGCCCAGGGGAAGCCCTTGCTGAGTACAGCGTTAATCCCCAGTTTCCTAAAACACTCACAACGTTGTCTATAAATAGCTAGCCAACCAACTGTCAGGGAAGCCCTCACTACATGCTGACTCACAGACGGTCAGGGTGGAGAGGTTAACTGTGGTTATTACTAACTGTTTTGTTGAGGTAAATGCTTTAGCTCCTCCGATTCCTCTATGCTTTGGGCTCCTCCGATTCCAAATGATTTAGGCTCCTCCAATTCCTCGCCAAGATCTCTTTCAGGCACCTCCACTAACCTTTGCAGTGACAGGCAAAATAAGGCCCGTTGTGTAGCGTTTTCTAGTCTGGGCATTTAGCGCCCTCTATTGGAGAAGAGTTATACTAAATGTTGTTGGGAGATTTGCAATAATTAGCAAGGCCCATGAGGCGGGTCATGTTCAGTAAGGCAGCAACAAAACATATTCGAAACATTTTGCACTGGAAACAAAACATTAACCCTTCGCCTACATTTCCCGCGGAAATCTAACGTAAAACATATCCATCAAATCCGTCAATTTTAAGCTGGATATACTGTTTTTTTTGAATGGGCTGCATGTCTCATTCTAACGCATCCGCCGAAATCGCCCTTCCGCATCTGTTGTGAAAAGTGTTAGCGCTAAACCGATGTTTTGTCAGACAATGAGACATCCCGAACACGATGGCGTTCTCCGTCAACAAGCCTCACAAGACTCGTATGAAGTCGGTGCAGCCTCTTTTGCCAACTTCTGTCTGTAGCATCAGAACGGTTTGGGCTACACTTATATGACCCTCTGTGGACAGCTGTTGTTCTGTTTTGCACTAGGATTCCACAAGCCTCACAAGACTCGTCTGAAGGTCCCCGGTACCAGTAAAAATGTATAATGTATTTTTTTATGGAAATAGTGTTTCCAAACTTCAAAGTGTTTCCTTTCAAATGGTACCACGAATATGCATATCCTTGCTTCAGGGCCTGAGCTACAGGCAGTTAGATTTGGGTATGTCATTTTAGGTCAAAAATTGAAAAAAGGGGCGGATCCTTAAGAGGTTTTAAGTAACATAAATTACAAACACTCAATTCAATGTAATGCAATAAAGGTCATTCAGCCCTGAAGCAATCATTTCTGGCAGGCATGGGACACAGTTAAATGGCAATAATCATACACTTAAGATAGAAACATTTTGAAAGCTTTTCTATTGTGTTTCCTTCTACACACACGTATCTACTGCGGTGATCCCTAAAGAGCACACACACCACGGTAGTCCATAATACTTCCTGCCAGACAGCCCAGGGGAAGCCCTTGCTAAGTACAGCCGTTAATCCCCAGTTTCCTAAAACACTCACACACGTTGTCTATAAATATGCTAGCCAACCAACTGTCAGGGAAAGCCCTCACTACATGCTGACTCACAGACGAAGGGTGGAGAGGTTAACTGTGGTTATTATTAACTGTTTGTTTAGGTAATGCTTTAAGCTCCTCCCATTCCCCAATGCTTTAGGCTCCTCCATTCCCCAATGCTTTAAGGCTTCTCCCATACCCTCTATGCTTTATGCTCCTCTGATTCCCGCCAGGATCTCTTTCAGGCACCTCCACTAACCTTTGCAGTGGAAGGCAAAAGAAAGGCCCGTTGTGTAGCGTTTTCTAGTCTGGGCATTTAGCGCCCTCTATTGGAGAAGAGTTATACTAAATGTTGTTTGGAGATTTGCAAAAATTAGCAAGGCCCATGAGGCGGGTCATGTTCATTAAGGCATGCAACAAAAACATATTCAAAACATTTAGCCACTGGAAAACAAAACGTTAACCCTTCGCGTACAATTCCACCGAAATCTAACATAAAACAAACATCCATCAAAATCGTCAATTTAGAGATACTTTTTCTGTTTTCTGCATGGGCTGCCATGTCTCATCCAACGCATCCGCCGATATCGCACTTCCGCAACTGCTCGAAAAGTGTTAGAGCTAAACCGGTGTTTGTCAGACAATGAGACATCCCGAACACGATGCCGTTTTCCGTCAACAAGCCTCACAAGACTCGTCTGAAGTCGGTCAGTCTCTTTTGCCAACTTTGTCTGTAGCGTAGAACGGTTTGGGCTACACACTTATATGCCCCTTCTGTGGACAGCTGTGTTTCTTGTTTTGCTCTAGGATTCCCACATGCCTCACAAGACTCTTCTGAAGGTCCCCAGTACCAGTTTAAAAATGTATGTAAGTATTTATGAAGATAGGCACTAAACTAAAATTAGGGAATAAATAGGGTACTAGGGGGTAACTAGAAATGTCTATTTGCTGACACAAAAAAGCAACGTTTGGGGAGAAAAAATATATGTGGATGAATGTCATGCTAAGACAAACTATAAAGGGAAATAAATGTCTACAGTTAGCTATTTTTTAGTTATTTCATGAAATGTTGTTTTTAGGAATGAGGTGTTTTTTTAAAAAGTACTGGAGTAACTGCCCCTCTCTAAACAAGTGGATTAATTATCTCAAGGCTTTCTTACTTGCATATTAAAGAAACAGCTATAGATCTAACATTGGAATATATCTACCTACTTTTTCAAAATGTAAAAAGATTTGATCAACTTACCACAAAATCATTTTAATGAAATATCTCCAAAGGTTGTGATGAGACAAAGGACATTTGTGTTGAGTAAGAGCGGTGGCAGGCATGGAAAGTGTTGGGAATGTTTTTATGGTGACATCTTGTGGTCTTAAAGTGAATTTCCTGATCTTTCATATATCTCTCATATATAGGACAGACACTTCAGAAACAAACTCATTTTAGATTATTGGGGGGGATTATTTGTTGTTCCTTGTAGTGAATCTGTTATTGAACGTGTTTCTATTGGCTAATAGCAGTAATGCCAAATTCAATGTTTCATGCAATAATTTTCCTTTATATTGTTTTGATACCTTAAACTTCTACGGGATCGGTGTCCCTTCCACCGGACGGTTGAGCTAACGAAGGCTAATGCGATTAGCATGAGGTTGTAAGTAACAAGAACATTTCCCAGGACATAGACATATCTCATATTGGCAGAAAGCTTCAATTCTTGTTAATCTAACTGCACTGTCAAATTTACAGTGGCTATTACAGTGAAAGAATACCATGCTATTGTTTGAGGAGAGCGCACAATTTTGAACAATGAAAGTTATTAATAAATAATTAGGCAGATTTGGGCAGTCTTGAAACAAAATTTGGAACAGAAATACAATGGTTCATTGGATCAGTCTAAAACTTTGCACATACACTGATGCCATCCAGTGGACAAAATATAAATTGCACTTGGGCTGGAATAATACATTATGACCTTTCTCTTGCATTTCAAAGATGATGGTACATAAAAAATACAAAAGAACGGTTGTTTTTTTCTTTGTATTACCTTTTACCAGATCTATTGTGTTATATTCTACTACATTCATTTCACATTTCCACAAACTTCAAAGTGTTTCCTTTCAAATGGTACCAKGAATATGCATATCCTTGCTTCAGGGCCTGAGCTACAGGCAGTTCGATTTGGGTATGTAATTTTAGGTCAAAAATTCAAAAAAGGGGCGGATCCTTAAGAGGTTTTAAGTAACATAAATTACAAACATAGCAAACACTCAATTCAATGTAATGCAATAAAGGTCATTCAGCCCTGAAAGGCAATCATTTCTGGCAGGCATGGGACACAGTTAATGGCAATAATCATACACTTAAGATAGAAACATTTGGAAAGATTTTCTATTGTGTTTCCTTCTACACACACGTATCTACTGTGGTGATCCCCCTAAAGAGCACACACACCACGGTAGTCCATAATACTTCCTGCCAGACAGCCCAGGGGAAGCCCTCTGAAGTACAGCCGTTAATCCCCAGTTTCCTAAACACTCACACACGTTGTCTATAAATATGCTAGCCAACCAACTGTCAGGGAAAGCCCTCACTACATGCTGACTCACAGACAGTCAGGGTGGAGAGGTTAACTGTGGTTATTATTACTGTTTGTTTAGGTAATGCTTTAGCTCCTCCCATTCCCCAATGCTTTAGGCTCCTCCCATTCCACAATGCTTTATGCTCCTCCGATTCCCAAATGCTTTAGGCTCCTCCGATTCCCAAATGCTTTAGGCTCCTCCATTCCAATGCTTTAGGCTCCTCCCATTCCACAATGCTTTAGGCTCCTCCGATTCCCAAATGCTTTAGGCTCCTCTGATTCCTCTATGCTTTAGGCTCCTCCGATTCCCCATGCTTTAGGCTCCTCTGATTCCCCAATGCTTTAGCTCCTCCATTCCACAATGCTTTATGCTCCTCCGATTCCCAAATGCTTTAGGCTCCTCCCATTCCCCAATGCTTTAGGCTCCTCCCATTCCACAATGCTTTATGCTCCTCCGATTCCCAATGCTTTAGGCTCCTCGATTCCCAAATGCTTTAGGCTCCTCCCATTCCCAATGCTTTAGGCTCCTCCCATTCCACATGCTTTAGGCTCCTCCGATTCCCAAATGCTTTAGCCCCTCTGATTCCTCTATGCTTTAGGCTCCTCCGATTCCCAAATGCTTTAGGCTCTCCAATTCCCTCCAGGATCTCTTTCAGGCACTCCACTAACCTTTGCAGTGGAGGAAAAAGAAAGGCCCTTGTGTAGCGTTTTCTAGTCTGGGCATTTAGCGCCCTCTATTGGAGAAGAGTTATACTAAATGTTGTTTGGAGATTTGCAAAAATTAGCAAGGCCCATGAGGCGGGTCATGTTCATTAAGGCATGCAACAAAAACATATTCAAAACATTTAGCACTGGAAAACAAAACATTAACCCTTCGCCTACAAATTCCACCGAAATCTAACATAAAACAAACATCCATCAAAATCCGTCAATTTAAGCTAAAGATAGTTTTTGTTTTTTCTGCATGGGCTGCATGTCTCAATCCAACGCATCCGCCGATATCGCCCTTCCGCATCTGTGTGAAAAGTGTTAGGCGCTAGACCGGTGTTTGTCAGACATGAGACATCCCGAACGATGGCGTTTCCGTCAACAAGCCTCACAAGACTCGTCTGAATCGGTGCAGCCTCTTTTGCCAACTTCTGTCTGTAGCGTGAGAACGGTTTGGTCTACACACTTATATGACCCCTCTGTGGACAGCTGTGTTCTCTGTTTTGACTAGGATTCCCACAAGCCTCACAAGACTCTTCTGAAGGTCCCCAGTACCAGTTTTAAAAAATGTATGTAAGTATTTATGAAGATAGGCACTAAACTAAAATTAGGGATAAATAGGGTCTAGGGGTAACTAGAAATGTCTATTTGCTGACACAAAAAAGCACGTTTGAGAAAAAAATGATATGTGGATGAATTCATGCTAAGACAAACTATAAAGGGAAATAAATGGCTAGTTAACTATTTTTTAGGTATTTCATGAAATGTTGTTTTTAGGAATGGGGTGGTTTTTTAATGTACCAGAGTAACTGCCCCTCTCTAAACAAGTGGATTATTTATTTTAAGGCTTTCTAACTTGCATATTTAAGAAACAGCTATAGATCTAACATTGGAATATATCTACAACTTTTCAAAATGTAAAAAGATTTGATCAACTTACCACAACATAATTTTAATGAAATATCTCCAAAGGTTGTGATGAGACAAAGGACATTTGTGTTGAGTAAGAGCGGTGGCAGGCAGGGAAAGTGTTGGGAATGTTTTTATGGTGACATCTTGTGGTCTTAAAGGGAATTTCCTGATCTTTCATATATCTCTCATATATAGGACAGACACTTCAGAAACAAACTCATTTTAGATTATTGGGGGGTTAATTGTTGTTCCATGTAGTGAATCTGTTATTGAACGTGTTTCTATTGGCTAATAGCAGTAATGCCAAATTCAATGTTTCATCCAATAATTTTCCTTTATATTTTTTGATACCTTAAAGTAACATAAATTACAACACATCAATTCAATGTAATGCAATAAAGGTCATTCAGCCCTGAAAGGCAATAATTTCTGGCAGGTATGGGACACAGTTAAAAGGCATTAATCATACACTTAAGATAGAAACATTTGGAAAGATTTTCTATTGTGTTTCCTTCTACACACACATAACTACTGCAGTGATCCCCCTACAGAGCACACACGCCACGGTAGTCCATAAATACTTCCTGCCAGGCAGCCCAGGGGAAGCCCTTGCTAAATACAGCCGTTAATCCCCAGTTTCCTAAAACACTCACACATGTTGTCTATAAATATGCTAGCCAATCAACTGTCAGGGAAAGCCCTCACTACATGCTGACTCACAGACGGTCAGGGTGGAGAGGTTAACTGTGGTTATTATTCTGTTTGTTTTGGCAATGCTTTAGGCTCCTCTGATTCCACAATGCTTTAGGCTCCTCCCATTCCAATGCTTTAGGCTCCTCGATTCCCAATGCTTTGGCTCCTCGATCCACAATGCTTTAGGCTCCCTTCCTATGCTTTAGGCTCTCCGATTCCCCAATGCTTTGCTCTCCATCCCATGCTTTAGGCTCCTCGATTCCCCAATGCTTTAGGCTCCTCCGATTCCCCAATGCTTTAGGCTCCTCCCATTCCCCAATGCTTTAGGCTCCTCCGATTCCCCAATGCTTTAGGCTCCTCCGATTCCCCAATGCTTTAGGCTCCTCCGATTCCCCAATGCTTTAGGCTCTCCGATTCCCCTCCAGGATCTCTTTCAGGCACCTCCAATAAACTTTTGCATGGCAGGCAAAAGAAAGGCTTCAAAGTGTTTCCTTTCCAATGGTACCAAGAATATGCATATCCTTGCTCAGGGCTTGAGCTACAGGCAGTTCGATTTGGGTATGTCATTTTAGGCGAAAAAAAAAAAAAAGGGGTTAATCCTCTATGGGATCTGGGGGACGGTTGAGCTAACGTGCACTAATGTGATTAGCATTGTTAACATTTCCCAAAACATAGACATGTCTTAATGACCAGAAAGCTTAAATTTTGTTAACCTAACAACACTGTCCAATTACAATGCTATCAGTCAAACATGCTATTGTTGGAGAGAGTGACAACAACAAAAAACTTTTATCATGGCAACTGGTTTTATACATTCACCTCTGAAGGTATATAATGTTCTTACATTCTATTCAGTAATCTTGCGCTGATATGTCATCCGGAGGGTCCCAGAGTTAAAATGTAGCACGGTTTTGTTTCGATAGGGTTCTACAGTTTCAACCCCCTGCTGTGTCGTCTAAAACTTTTCACATACACTGCTGCCATCTCGTGGCCCCAAATCTAAACTGGACACACACACCCTGAAGGCTGCATTCATCGTGGCTGGGGATTTTAACAAGGCTAATCTGAAAACAAGGCTCCCTAAATTTTATCAGCATATCGATTGCGCGACCCGGGCTGGCAAAACCCTGGATCATTGTCATTCTATCTTCCGCGACGCATATAAGGCCATCCCCTGCCCTCCTTTCGGAAACTGACCACGACTCCATTTTGTTGCTCCCAGCCTATAGACAGAAACAAAAACAGGAAGCACCCGTGCTCAGGTCTTGTCAACGCTGGTCCGATCAATCGGATTCCACGCTTCAAGATTGCTTCGATCACGTGGACTGGGATATGTTCCGCATAGCGTCAAACAACACCACTGATGAATATAGCTGATTCGGTGAGCGAGTTTATTAGCAAGTGCATCGGTGATGTTGTACCCACAGCGTCTATTAAAACATTTCCCACCAGAAACCGTGGATTGATGGCAGCATTCGCACAAAACTGAAGCTCAAACCACTGCTTTTAATCAGGGCAAGGTGACCGGAAACATGACCGAATACAAACAGTGTAGATATTCCCTCCGCAAGGCAATCAAACAAGCTAAGCGTCAGTATAGAGACAAAGTCGTGTCGCAATTCAACGTCTCAGACACGAGAGGTATGTGGCAGGGTCTACAGTCAATCACGGACTACAAAAGAAAAACCAGTCCGTCGCGGACCACGATGTCTTGCTCCCAGCAAACTAAACAACTTCTTTGCTCGCTTTGTGGACAATACAGTGCCATGAACGGCCCGCTACCAAAACCTGCGGGCTCTCCTTCACTGCAGGCAACGTGAGTAAAACATTTAAACGTGTTAACCCTTGCAAGGCTGCAGGCCCAGACGGCATCCCAGCCGCGTCCTCAGAGCATGCGCAGACCAGCTGACTGGTGTGTTTACGGACATATTCAATCAATTCTTATCCCAGTCTGCTGTTCCCACATGCTTCAAGAGGGCCACCATTGTTCCTGTTCCCAAGAAAGCTAAGGTAACTGAGCTAAATGACTACTGCCCCGTAGCACTCTCTTCTGTCATCATGAAGTGCTTTGAGAGACTAGTCAAGAACCATATCACTTCCACCCTACCTGACACCCTAGACCCACTCCAATTTGCTTACGCCCCAATAGGTCCACAGATCACGCAATCGCAATCACACTGCCCTAACCCATCTGGACAAGAGGAATACCTATGTAAGAATGTTGTTCATCGACTACAGCTCAGCATTTAACACCATAGTATCTCCAAACTCGTCATTAAGCTCGAGACCCTGGGTCTCGACCCGCCCTGTGCAACAGGGTCCTGGTTTTCCTGCCGGGCCGCCCCAGGTGGTGAGGGTAGTACAACATCTCCACCCGCTGATCCTCAACACTGGGGCCCCACAAGGGTGCGTTCTCAGCCCTCTCCTGTACTCCTGTTCACCCATGAGGCGTGGCCATGCAGCCGCCATCTCAATCATCAAGTTTGCAGACGACACTACAGTGGTAGTCTTGATTACCAACAACGGCGAGACGGCCTACAGGGAGGAGGTGAGGGCCCTCGGAGTAACCTCACACTCAATGTCAACAAAACAAAGAGATGATCGTGGACTTCAGGAAACAGCAGAGGGAGCAGCCCCCTATCCACATCGACGGTAACGTAGTGGAGAGGGTGGAAAGTTTTAAGTTCCTCGGCGTACACATCACGGACAAACTGAAATGGTCCAACCACACAGACAGCGTGGTGAAGAAAGCGCAGCAGCCCTCTTCAACCTCAGGAGGCTGAAGAAATTCGGCTTGTCACCAAAAACACTCAC
>NW_019947747.1:23670-27940 GCF_002910315.2 Salvelinus sp. IW2-2015
TTACAATGGTTCATTGGATCAGTCTAAAACTTTGCACATACACTGATGCCATCCAGTGGACAAAATATAATTGCACTTGGGCTGGAATAATACATTATGACCTTTCTCTTGCATTTCAAAGATGATGGTACATAAAAAATACAAAAGAACGGTTGTTTTTTTCTTTGTATTACCTTTTACCAGATCTATTGTGTTATATTTACTACATTCATTTCACATTTCACAAACTTCAAAGTGTTTCCTTTCAAATGTACCACGAATATGCATATCCTTGCTTCAGGGCCTGAGCTACAGGCAGTTCGATTTGGGTATGTATTTTAGGTCAAAAATTCAAAAAAAGGGGCGGATCCTTAAGAGGTTTTAAGTAACATAAATTACAAACACTCAATTCAATGTAATGCAATAAGAAGTCATTCAGCCCTGAAAGGCAATCATTTCTGGCAGGCATGGGACACAGTTAAATGGCAATAATCAACACTTAAGATAGAAACATTTGAAAGATTTTCTATTGTGTTTCCTTCTACACACACGTATCTACTGTGGTGATCCCCCTAAAGAGCACACACACCACGGTAGTCCATAAATACTTCCTGCCAGACAGCCCAGGGGAAGCCCTTGCTAAGTACAGCCGTTAATCCCCAGTTTTCTAAAACACTCACACACGTTGTCTATAAATATGCTAGCCAACCAACTGTCAGGGAAAGCCCTCACTACATGCTGAGCTCACAGACGTCAGGGTGGAGAGGTTAACTGTGGTTATTATTACTGTTTGTTGGTAATGCTTTAGTCCTCCATTCCAATGCTTTAGGCTCCCCATTCCACAATGCTTTATGCTCCTCGATTCCCAAATGCTTTAGCTCCTCCGATTCCATGCTTAGGCTCCTCCATTCCCAATGCTTTGGCTCCTCCATTCCACAATGCTTTAGGCTCCGATTCCAATGCTTTAGGCTCCTCTGATTCCTCTATGCTTTAGGCTCCTCCGATTCCCAATGCTTTAGCTCCTCTGATTCCCCAATGCTTTAGGCTCTCCCATTCCACAATGCTTATGCTCTCCGATTCCCAAATGCTTTAGGCTCCTCCATTCCCAATGCTTTAGGCTCCTCCATTCCCAATGCTTTATGCTCCTCGATTCACTTTAGGCTCCTCCGATTCCAATGCTTTAGGTCTCCTTCCCAATGCTTTAGGCTCCTCCCATCCCAATGCTTTAGGCTCCTCGATTCCCAAATGCTTTAGGCTCCTCTGATTCCTCTATGCTTTAGGCTCCTCCATTCCCATGCTTTAGCTCCTCCATTCCCCTCCAGGATCTCTTTCAGGCATCTCCACTAACCTTTGCAGTGGAGGAAAAAGAAAGGCCCTTGTGTAGCGTTTTCTAGTCTGGGCATTTAGCGCCCTCTATTGGAGAAGAGTTATACTAAATGTTGTTTGGAGATTTGCAAAAATTAGCAGGTCCATGAGGCGGGTCATGTTCATTAAGCATGCAACAAAAACATATTCAAAACAATTAGCACTGGAAAACAAAACATTAACCCTTCGCCTACAAATTCCACCGAAATCTAACATAAAACAAACATCATCAAAATCCGTCAATTTAAGCTATAGATATTTTTTTTTTTCTGCATGGGCTGCATGTCTCATTCCAACGCATCCGCCGATATCGCCCTTCCGCATCTGTGAAAAGTGTTAGGCTAGACCGGTGTTTGTCAGACCATGAGACATCCCGAACACGATGGCGTTTTCCGTCAACAAGCCTCACAAGACTCGTCTGAAATCGGTGCAGCCTCTTTTGCCAACTTCTGTCTGTAGCGTGAGAACGGTTTGGTCTACACACTTATATGACCCCTCTGTGGACAGCTGTGTTCTCTGTTTTGCACTAGGATTCCCACAAGCCTCACAAGACTCTTCTGAAGGTCCCCAGTACCAGTTTTAAAAAATGTATGTAAGTATTTATGAAGATAGGCACTAAACTAAAATTAGGGAATAAATAGGGTACTAGGGGTAACTAGAAATGTCTATTTGCTGACACAAAAAAGCAACGTTTTGAGAAAAAAATGATATGTGGATGAATGTCATGCTAAGACAAACTATAAAGGGAAATAAATGGCTAGTTAACTATTTTTTAGGTATTTCATGAAATGTTGTTTTTAGGAATGGGTGGTTTTTAAAGTTACCAGAGTAACTGCCCCTCTCTAAACAAGTGGATTATTATTTTTAAGGCTTTCTAACTTGCATATTTAAGAAACAGCTATAGATCTAACATTGGAATATATCTACAACTTTTTCAAAATGTAAAAAGATTTGATCAACTTACCACAACATCATTTTAATGAAATATCTCCAAAGGTTGTGATGAGACAAAGACATTTGTGTTGAGTAAGAGCGGTGCAGGCAGGGAAAGTGTTGGGAATGTTTTTATGGTGACATCTTGTGGTCTTAAAGTGAATTTCCTGATCTTTCATATATCTCTCATATAGGACAGACACTTCAGAAACAAACTCATTTTAGATTATTGGGGGGTTAATTGTTGTTCCATGTAGTGAATCTGTTATTGAACGTGTTTCTATTGGCTAATAGCAGTAATGCCAAATTCAATGTTTCATCCAATAATTTTCCTTTATATTTTTTGATACCTTAAAGTAACATAAATTACAAACAATCAATTCAATGTAATGCAATAAAGGTCATTCAGCCCTGAAAGGCAATAATTTCTGGCAGGTATGGGACACAGTTAAAAGGCATTAATCATACACTTAAGATAGAAACATTTGAAAGATTTTCTATTGTGTTTCCTTCTACACACACCATAACTACTGCAGTGATCCCCCTACAGAGCACACACGCCACGGTAGTCCATAAATACTTCCTGCCAGGCAGCCCAGGGGAAGCCCTTGCTAAATTACAGCCGTTAATCCCCAGTTTCCTAAAACACTCACACATGTTGTCTATAAATATGCTAGCCAATCAACTGTCAGGGAAAGCCCTCACTACATGCTGACTCACAGACGGTCAGGGTGGAGAGGTTAACTGTGGTTATTATTAACTGTTTGTTTTGGCAATGCTTTAGGCTCCTCTGATTCCACAATGCTTTAGGTTCCTCCGATTCCCCAATGCTTTAGGCTCATCCGATTCCCCAATGCTTTAGGCTCCTTTGATTCCCCAATGCTTTAGGCTCCTCTGATTCCCCAATGCTTTAGGCTCCTCCCATTCCCCAATGCTTTAGGCTCCTCCGATTCCCCAATGCTTTAGGCTCCTCCGATTCCCCAATGCTTTAGGCTCCTCCGATTCCCCTCCAGGATCTCTTTCAGGCACCTCCAATAAACTTTTGCAGTGGCAGGCAAAAGAAAGGCTTCAAAGTGTTTCCTTTCCAATGGTACCAAGAATATGCATATCCTTGCGTCAGGGCTTGAGCTACAGGCAGTTCGATTTGGGTATGTCATTTTAGGCGAAAAAAAAAAAAAAGGGGGTTAATCCTCTATGGGATCTGTGTCCCCACGCGGGACGGTTGAGCTAACGTGCACTAATGTGATTAGCATGAACATTTCCCAAAACATAGACATGTCTTACATGACCAGAAAGCTTAAATTCTTGTTAACCTAACAACACTGTCCAATTTACAATAGCTATTACAGTGAAACAAAAACCATGCTATTGTTGGAGGAGAGTGCACAACAACAAAAAACTTTTATCATGGCAACTGGTTTTATACATTCACCTCTGAAGGTATATAATGTTCTTACATTACTTACATTCAGTAATCTTGCGCTGATATGTCATCCGGAGGGTCCCAGAGTTAAAATGTAGCACGGTTTTGTTCGATAGGGTTCTACAGTTTCAACCCCCTGCTGTGTCAGTCTAAAACTTTTCACATACACTGCTGCCATCTCGTGGCCCAAATCTAAACTGGAAACACACACCCTGAGGCTGCATTCATCGTAGCTGGGGATTTTAACAAGGCTAATCTGAAAACAAGGCTCCCTAAATTTTATCAGCATATCGATTGCGCGACCCGGGCTGGCAAAACCCTGGATCATTGTCATTCTATCTTCCGCGACGCATATAAGGCCATCCCCTGCCCTCCTTTCGGAAAATCTGACCACGACTCCATTTTGTTGCTCCCAGCCTATAGACAGAAACAAAAACAGGAAGCACCCGTGCTCAGGTCTTGTCAACGCTGGTCCGATCAATCGGATTCCACGCTTCAAGATTGCTTCGATCACGTGGACTGGGATATGTTCCGCATAGCGTCAAACAACACCACTGATGAATAAGCTGA
>NW_019947748.1:0-19995 GCF_002910315.2 Salvelinus sp. IW2-2015
CTGGGCAGTATTGTAGACAGATACGCCTGGTTCTGGTCTAGTACTTGGGCAGTATTGTAAGACAGATAACGCCTAGTCTTTGGTCCTAGTACTGGGGCGTATTTGTAGACAGATAAACCTGGTCCTGGTCCTAGTAACTGGCAGTATTGTAGACAAGATAAAGCCTGGTCCTAGTTTGGGCGTATTGTAGAAGATAAAGGCCTGGTCCTAGTACTGGGCGTACAATGTAAGAACAGATAGCCTGGTCCTAGTACTGGCAGTATTGTAGACAGATAAAGCCTGGTCCTAGTACTGGGCAGTATTGTAGTACAGATAAGTCCTGGTCTAGTACTTGGGCTAGTATTGTAGACGATAAAGCCTGGTCCTAGTTTACTGGGCAGTATTGTGACAGCTAAAGCTGGTCCTAGTACTGGGAGTATTGTAGACAGCTAAGCCTGGTCCTAGTACTGGGCAGTATTGTGACAGCTAAAGCCTGGTAATAGTACTGGGGCGTATTTGTAAGACAGATAAAGCCTGGTCCTGGGTCCTAGTATGGGCAGTATTGTAGACAGCTAAAGCTGGTCCTGGGTGCTAGTATGGGCAGTATTGTAGACTAGCTAAAGCCTGGTCCTTGTACTGGGCAGTATTGTAGCCGCTAAGCCTGGTCTAGTATGGCAGTATTGTAGACGCTAAACGCCTGTCCTAGTATGGGTAGTATTGTAGACAGATAAAGCTCGTCCTAAGTACTGGGCAGTATTGTAAGACAGATAAGCCTCGTTTCCTAGTACTGGGCAGTATTGGTAGAAGCTAAAGCCTGGTCTAGTCACTGGGCAGTATTGTAGACAGCTAAGCTGGTCCTGGTACTGGGCAGTATTGTAGACAGCTAAAGCCTGGTCCTGGTACTCTGGCAGTATTGTAAGACAGCTAAGCCTGGTCTCAAGTAACTGGCAGTATTGTAGACAGCTAAAGCCTGGTCCTAGTACTTGGGCAGTATTGTAGACAGATAAAGCTGGTCTGGTATGGGCAGTTTTATTGTAGACACCGGTAAAGCCTGGTCTGGTACTCGGGCAGTTTGCTAGACAGCTAAGCCTGGTCCTAGTAATGGGCAGTATTGTAAGCAGAATAACGCCTGGTCCTAGTACTGGGCAGTATTGTAGACAGATAAAATCTGGTCCTAGTACTGGGCAGTATCTGTACCAGCTAAAGCTGGTCCTGGTCTAGTACTGGGCGTATTGTGGGACAGATAAGCCTGGTCTAGTCTAGTAGCTGGGCAGTATGTAGACGATAAAGCGGTTCTGGTCCTAGTACTGGGCAGTATTGTAGAAGATAAAAGCCTCGTCTAGTAAACTGGGGAGTCATTGTAGAAGCTAAAGCCTGGTCCTAGTAGCTGGGCAAGTATGTAGACAGCTAAAGCTGGTCTGGTACTGGGGCAGTTATTGTTAGACCAGCTAAAGCCTGGTCCTGGTAACTGGCAGTATTGTAGACAGCTAAAGCCTGGTCTAGTTACTGGGCAGTATTGTACGACAGATACAGCCTGGTCCTAGTTAATGGGCAGTATTGTAGACAGCTAAAAAGCCTGGTCCTGGTAACTGGGGCAGTATTGTAGACAGCTTAGCCTGGTCCTGGTACTCTTGGGCAGTTATTGCTAGACAGCTTTAAAGCTGGTCCTAGTTAGCTGGGCAGTATTGTAGAACAGATAAAGCCTGGTCTAGTACTGGGCATGTATTGTAGACAGATAAAATCCTGGTCCTCAGTATGGGCAGTATTGTACACAGCTAAAGCCTGGTCCTGGTCCTAGTATGGGCAGTATTGTTTGGACAATCAAGCCTGGTCTAGTCCTAGTCCTGGGCAGTATTGTAGACAGATAAAGCTGGTCTCTGGTCCTAGTACTGTTGGCGTATTGTAGACAGATAAAGCTGGTCCTGGTCTGGTACTGGGAGTATTTGTAGAACGATAAAGCTAGTCCTGGCTCCTAGTACTGGGGCTTAATTGTTAGACAGATAAGCCTGGTCCTGGTCCTAGTACTCGGGCAGTATTGTAGACAGATAAAGCCTGTTTATGCAGTGTTTACCGTAAAGTATGGAAGACAAAACAACCGCATAGGACTTGATGCACTGGACTGGAGCTGTTCCACAGTTAGAGGGACACTTAATGTCTCTGTGTGACTGGAAGGGAGAGGAGGGAGATAGAGGAGAGTGTTGTGCTTAGATGTGGAGGCGTGTGGTGGTTGTGGGCTGCATTATCTGAAGCAGCATGGCTCCGCAGCCTTCAACATAATGCATTGAGTTCAGAGAAACTCAACAAGTCTCCGGCTCTTGCTGTAGCTAGAGCTGGAACAAAACTTACTATGCTAGAGCTGGAACCAAACATTAATATGCTGCAGCTAGAGCTTGGAACAAAACATTACTACTGCTAGAGCTGGAACAAAACATTACTACTGCTGCAGCTAGAGCTGGAACAAGACATTATCTACTGTCTGCAGCTAGATGGAAAAACATTACTACTGCTGGCAGCTAGAGCTGGAACAAGACTACTAACTGCTGCAGCTAGAGTGGAACAAACATTTACTACTGCTGCAGCTTAGAGCTGGGAAAACATTTACTACTGCTGCACTAGAGCCTGGACAAAACATTATACTGCTCGCAGCTAGAGCTGGAACAAAACATTGAACATGAACAACAGCCTCTCCTCTGCTCGTCAGTACTGCTGCTGCAGCCCACCTCGTTAATCTTCCTCGTCAGTCTCTGCTGCAGCCCACCCTCGTTATCTCCTCGTCAGTACTGCTGCTGCAGCACCACCCTCGTTATCTCCTCGTCAGTACTTCCTGCCTGCAGCACCACCCTGCGTTATTCTCCGTGGTACTACTGTGCTGCAGCACCACCCCTCGTTATCTCCCGTCGGTAACTATCTGCTGCAGACCACCCTATCGTTATTCCTCGTCGGTCCTCCTGCTGAGCAACACCTCGTTTCTCTCCGTTACTGTCAATCGCTGCTCACAAACTAAATATTTAAACCTTCAATCAGAAACTAAAGCAGGTAGTCGATTGTTTGCCAAGTGGTAGTCGATCTGTTGCAGGTTAGGTCGTGATTGTTGGCAAGGTGGTAGTCTTGTTTGCAAGGTAGGGTAGTGATTTGTTTGCGGTGAGCGTCTGCCAGGTAGGTAGTGATTGTTGCCAGGTGGCGTTGCCAGGTAGGTAGTGATTGTTGCCAGGTGACGTTGCAGGTAGGGAAAAATACAAATTAGAACTAAATCGCCGCAGATGAACTCGAACGAATGCCTCGGGGGGATTAAAGGTTATCATAGTTTTGTGGATTTAATATTAGTTTTTTTCTATCCGTTTTAAATCTGTTTAGTTTGTTCGTTGGCAAGACTGTGGATTTACTCGTTTTTTTTGGGTTTAGTTTGATTTAAATGATTACTTTAGATTTTATAATTATTTAGTGTCAGTGGACAGAAGTAGCCTATGGTGGGAGTCCTGGAGCTTTGTCATTTTATTTTTGGGGGGGATGTAGTATTCATAAATTGACGGGCCAGGACCATAGAACGTTGGATAGACCTCTCTATATGCGTCATGATGTCCTCTGTGACAATGTGCAGTACCTGGTTGAGGCCATCTCTATCTTGGAACTAGTTCATGTTCCTTGATGACCCGGTTGTCACGACTCCAACCGGGTCGCAGGTGGGCATCAGGCAAGTGGAAGTTAAAAGTTCGGCCAGTTGACTAATCAAATGGTGGAGTCTCAATGGCGCTGCAATGCGAACTACGGCCACTAGAGGACTCAATGGCCAGGAATGTTGGTTAGGTTAAATGATAATGAATCATAATGTTGGTTGGTTTTAAAATGATAAATGAATTCATGTTGGTTAGGTTTTTAACTGATAAATGAATCATAATGTTGGTTAGGTTTTTAAATGATAAATGAATCATAATGTTGGTTAGGTTTTTCTTAAATGATAAATGAATCATAATGTTGGTTAGGTTTTAAATGATAAATGAATCATAATGTTGGTTAGGTTTTAAATGATAAATGAATCATAATGTGAAGAAGAGAAAAAAGCATTGGATTTAAAAGATAAGCGCCTAGACTGGTGCAAGAAATATGTTGGAAGGAAACTCTCTGGCCCGTGTTTACACCAATCACTTTATAATTAAGATGTAAGACAATTCAAGCACCTTTACATTTATCTGGCCCATTTAAAAAAAAACTTGTTTATGTAATATTAAACATGTATATCTGACTAATGCCTTCAAATAGGGTTAAAAAATAATAAAATAAAACAATATAACATTTATTCACAAATTTATCAGTTCACAGCCAGCTTTGTGTGTCTTTGTTTTGTGTCTATTCAACCAAACAAGTCTGGTTTGTCTTCAAGACTGCGTTCCAGAGAGGTGGTCGTTCGGGTTTCTCAAGCCTGATGACAGTCGTCCACAGACAGATAATATTCTCTCCACCAATGCCTAGGATGCAGTGGTAGAAACCAGATCCACAGGCCTCAGGTTTGGATAAACAGCCATCCTTGTCTGTCAGAACTGGAGAGGTGACTCTGTCAACATGCCCCTTGACCTCTTCAAGGTATTTCCACAGCTCACACTGGGCAGGGTTGACCCTTCGTCTGGACAGTGATCTTAGAACACAGTCTTTAATGTGAGGAAGCACTGGTTGAGATGCTTGTTGGATTCATCGTGCCGGCGTCTTCCTGGGGTTCCTGCAGCTCCACGGCTGTACTCTCTGATTTGCTGACGTACAAAAGACTCTGCTTCCCTCATCAGTGTCTCCATGTCTGTTGAGCGAAGTGGCAGAGAAACACTCGGGTCTATCAAGCAAGCTGCTACAGGGGTTGAATCTGCCAGAGGAGTCAGTATGAATGTGAAGCCCTCACACAGTGACTTCAGGAGAACCTGTACCAAAAGTTTTGCAACACTAGTTGCCTCCACGGTTGAGAAGAAACGGCAACACAACTGGCTGAAAGTTTAAAGTTGGTCGGTGTAGATTGCGAACGGCTCCAGGAACTTCACAAGCTGTTCTAGCTTGGCCCAGACACGCTCTGCCCTCGTCCTCAGATTTCTGCGCTCGTCCTCAGATTTCTGCCCTCGTCCTCAGATTTCTGCCCTCGTCCTCAGATTTCTGCCCTCGTCCTCAGATTTCTGCCCTCGTCCTCAGATTTCTGCCCTGGTCCTCAGATTTCTGCCCTGGTCCTCAGATTTCTGCCCTGCGTCCTCAGATTTTCGCCCTCGTCCTCAGATTTTCTGCCCTGGTTAGCTAATTGCATCTTTTTATTTGAAACATCGCCATTCTACTGGCAGCTTTACCCACCAGATTCAGACGCTGGAATAACCCTATTAGAAAAAATGGAAATACCTCATTTGATTTTTGCCCAATAGTTTAGGAATTTAAAAAACTAACAAATTTGTTTTTTTTATTATAATTTTTGTTGTCCTCGTTTTAAATCTCTCTCTCTCTCTCTGTTCGCTCTCTCTTCTTTCTTTCTCTCTCTCTCTGCTCTCACTCTCTCTCCTCGGCTTCTCTCTCTCGCGGCTGTCTCTCCCCTCTCTCTCTCTCTCGCCTCTCTCTTTCTCTTCTCCCCTCTCTCTTTCTCTCTCCCTTCGTCTGTCGAGCGCCTCTCTCTCTCTCGCTTCTCTTCTCGCTCTCTCTGAGATTTAACTTGGGGCGTAAAGCTTCCCTGCAGGACTCCTTGGCTGCTCGCATCGGTTGAACCACTGCTTTGAAATCCTGCCTCCTTTCTCTTCCTCACCTGGGTTTCTCTTTTTCTCTTCCGTTCTTTCCCTTTTTTCTGTGCTTCATTCCTGTTGGCCTAGGCGATGCTCTATCAGACTCCCCACGTGGCCTTTCAAGAAAGGTTGGATTGTCCCTCTCCCTCTTAGTTTCTCCATCTCCAACCCTTCTCCTCTTATCTTCCCCTCCATCTCCCCTTCTCCTCTTTCTTTCCCTCCAATTCCCCCTCTGCCTCTTTCCGCTCCATCTCCCTTCTGCCTCTTTCTTCCCTCCATCTTCCCACTTCTCCTCTTTCTTCCCTTCCATCTCCCCTCCCTCTTTCTTCCCTCCATCCTCCCTTCTTCTCTTTCTTCCCTCCATCCTCCCCTCTCCCCTTTCTTCCTCCATCTCCCCTCTCCTCTCATTCCTTCCCTTCCATCCTCCCCCTCTCCCTTTTCTTCACTCCATCTCCCCCTCTCCTCTTTCTTCCCTCCATCTCCCTTCTCCTCCTTTCTCTTCCCTCCATCTCCCCCTCTCCCCTTTCTTCCCTTCCCATCTCCCCCTCTCCTCCTTTTCTTCCCTCCATCTCCTCTCTCCCCTTTCTTCACTCATCTCCCCCTCTCCTCTTTCGTCCCTCCTCTCCCCCTCTCCTCTTTCGTCCCTCCATCTCCCCCTCTTCCTCTTTCTCCTCCATCTCCCCTTCTCCTCTTCTCCCTCCATCTCCCTCTCCTCTTTCTTCACTCCCATCTCCCCTTTCTCCTCTTCTTCCCCCATCTCCCCTTCTCCTCTTTCTTCCCTCCATCTCCCCTCTCCTCTTTCTTCCCTCCATCTCCCCTTCCTCTTTCTTCCCGTCCATCTCCCCTTCTCCTCTTTCTCCCTCCATCTCCCCTTCTCCTCTTTCTGTCCCTTCTCATTCTCCCCCTCTCCTCTTTCTTCCCTCCATCTCCCCTTCTCCTCTTTCTTCCCTCCATCTCCCCCTCTCCTCTTTCTTCCCTCCATCTCCCCCTCTCCTCTTTCTTCCCTCCATCTCTCCCTCTCCTCTTTCTTCCCTCCATCTCCCCTCTCCTCTTTCTTCCCTCCATCTCTCCCTCTCCTCTTTTCTTCCCTCCATCTCCCCTCTCCTCTTTTCTTTGCCCTCCATCTCCCCTTCTCCTCTTTCGTTTCCCTCCATCTCCCCCTCTCCTCTTTCTTCCCTCATCTTCTCCCTCTCCCTCTTTTCTTCCCTTCATCTCCCCCTCTCCTCTTTCGTCCCCTCCAGCTCCCACATCTCCTCTTTCTCCTCCATCTCTCCCTCTGCCTCTTTCTTCCCTCCACTCTTCCCCTTCTTCCTACTTTCTCCCTCCATCTCTCCCTCTCCTCTCTTTCCTCCATTCTCCCATTTCTCCTCTTTCTTCACTCCAATCCCCCTCCACCTTTCTTACCCTCCATCTCCCCTTCTCCTCTTTTCTCCCTCCATCTCCCCTTCTCACTCTTTCTTCACCATCTCCCCTTCTCCTCATTCTTCCTCCAAGTCTCCCCTTCTCCTCTTTTCTTCACTCCATCTCCCCCTTTTCTCCTCTCCGTTTCTTCCCTCCATCTCACCCCTTCCCCTTTCTTTCCCTCCATCTCCCCTTTCGTCCCTCCATCTCCCCTCTCCTCTTTCGTCCCTCCATCTCCCTCTCCTCTTTCGTCCCTCCATCTCCCCCTCTTCCTCTTTCGTCCCTCATCTCCCCCTCTCCTCTTTCGTCCCTCCCATCTCCCCCTCTCCTCTTCTTCCCTCCACTCTCTCCCTCTCCTCTTTTCTTCCCCTCCATCTCTCTCCTCTCCTCCCTTCTTCCCTCCATCTCTCCCTCTCCTCTCTTCTTCCCTCCATCTCTCCCTTCTCCTCTTTCTTCCCTCCATCCTCTCCCTCTCCTTCTTTCTTCCCCTTACCATCTCTCCCTCTCCTCCTTTTCTTTCCCTCCATCTCCCCCTCTCCTCTTTCTTCCCTCCACTCCCCCTCCTTTTTCCTTCCCTCCATCTCCCCCTCTCCTCTTTCTTCCTCCTCCATCCCCCTCTCCTCTTTCTTCCTCCATCTCCCCCTCTCCTCTTTCTTCCCTCCATTGAAACATTCACTCATTTTCTGTTTCTCCAGTATTTCTATTTCTCTCTATTAATTATCCATTCAACTGTTAATGATTACCCACAAGGGGGGTGGGGGAAATCACGGTCAAATAACAGTCTGGTCAAAGTAGGGGCCCTAATAGGGTATCAAAGTAGGGCCCTAATAGGTATCAAAGTAGCGGCCCTCATTAGCGGTATTCAAAGTAGGGCCCTAACTAGGGTATCCAAAGTAGGGCCCTAATAGGCGTTATCAAAGTGGGCACCTAATTTAGGTTATCACAAGTTAGGCCCTAATAGGGTATCTAAAAGTAGGGCCCTCAATAGTGGTATCAAAGTAGGGCCCTCACCTAGCGGGTATCAAAGTAGGTCCCTCATAGGGTATCATCGAAGTAGGGGCCCTCATAGGGTATCCAAAAGTAGGCCCTTCATAGGTATCAACAGAGGGCCCTCATTAGGGTATCAAAGTGGGCCCTCATAGGGTATCAAATAGGGGCCCTCATAGGGTATCCAAAGTAGGGCCCCTAATAGGGTTTATCAAAAGGTGAGAGAGGTGCCCTCATAGGGTATCAAAGTACGGGGGGGGGCCCCCTCTTCCAAATAGTTATTCAAAGTAGGGCCCTCATAGGGTATCAAAGTAGGGCCCTCATTAGGGGTAATCAAAGTAGGGCCCTTCATTTTAGCGGTATCAAAAGTAGGGCCCTCATTAGGGGTATCAAAGTAGGGCCCTCATAGGGGTATTCAAAGTAGCGGCCCTAATAGTGTATTGCAAGAAAGTAGGGCCCTCATAGGGTATCAAAAATGTAGGGCCCCTCATAGGGTATCAAAAAGTTAGGCCCTCACTAGGGTTATCAAAAAAGTAGTGGCCCTCATAGGGTATCAAAAGTAGGGCCCTCATAGGGTATCAAAGTAGGGCCCTCATAGGTATCAAAGTAGGGCCTCATAGGGTATCAAAAAAGTAGGGCCGCTCATAGGGTATCAAAAAGCTAGGGCCCTCATAGGGTATCAAAAAGTAGGGCCCTCATAGGGGTATCAAAAAGTAGGGCCCTCAGGTAGGGTATCAAAACAAGCTAGGGCCCTTCATAGGGGTTATCAAAAAGTAGGGCCCTAATAGGGTATCCAAAAAAGTTAGGGCCCTCATAGGGTATCCAAAAAGTAGGGCCCTAATAGGGTATCCAAAAAGTAGGGCCCTAATAGGGTATCCCAAAAAGTAGGGCCCTAATTAGGGTATCCAAAAGCTAGGGGCCCCTTAATAGGGTATCCAAAAAGTAGGCCCTAATAGGGTAATCACAAAAAAGCTAGGGCCCTAACTAGGGGTATCCAAAAAGTAGGGCCCTAAAAATAGCGGTATCCAAAAGTAGGGGCCCTAATTAGGGTATTCCAAAAAGTATGGGGGCCCTGAAGGGTATCCAAAAAGTAGGGCCCTAATAGGGTATCCAAAAAGTAGTGCCCTAATAGGTATCAAAGGTAGGGCCCTAAAGATGGTATCCGAAAAGTAGGGCGACTACCATATGGGTTCCCAGTGGCACAGCTGGTCTAAGGACACTGGATCTCAGTGCAAGAGGCGTCACTCTACAGTCCCTTGTTCAAATCCGGCTGTATTCACATCGGCCGTGAGTTGGGAGTCCCACTAGGGCGGCGCACTATTGGCCAGCGTCGGTTCCGGGTTAGGCAAGTAAATGTAATTAAGAATTTGTTCTTAATTGATCTTTACCTAGTTTAATTAAAAGGTTACAATAATAAAAACATAGTGAGTAGGGCTCAATAGGGGAAACACTAGATTACTATAGCGGCACTAGAGACTTAGGGACACTAGAGACATATAGGTGCACTAGAGACTAATAGGGCCACTAGAGACTATAGGGCACTAGAAGACTATAGGGGCACTAGGAGACCTATAGGGTCACTAGAGGACTATAGGGCACTAGAGGACTATAGGGGCACTAGCAGACTATAGGGGCACTAGGAGACTATAGGGGCATAGAGACTATATGTGGGACTAGAGACTATATGGGCACACTAGAGACCTATTAGGGAACACTAGAGACTATAGGGGACTAGAGACTATTAGGGGACCACTAGAGACTATAGGGACACTAGAGAACTATAGGGACACTAGAGAACTATAGGGGCACTATGGAGACGTATAGGGGCACTAGTAGACTATAGCGGGGACACTAGAGACTATAGGGAACACGGTAGAGACTATAGGGGCACTAAAAGGAACTATTAGGGACACTAGAGGACTTATAGGGCACTAGAGCGATATAGGGACACTAGAGACTATAGGGACACTATAGACTACAGGGGCACTTAGAGACTATTAGGGGACACTAGAGTACTATAGCGGGCACTAGAGGGACTAGTAGGGGCACTACGAGACTATAGGGGCACTAGGAGGACTATAGGGACTACTAGAGACTATAGGGGCACTAGAGAACTATTAGGGACACTAGAGGACTATAGGGAGCACTAGAGACGTATAGGCGACACTAAGAGACCGTCCTAATACAATGTTATTTTCTATGTCTGGAGGCTCTCTGTTCTGTCTATGGCTCTGTCCGCTCCTCGGTTCTCGCTTCTCCCCTATCGCTCCGTCTCGATCGGTCTCACGCGGTCTTCTCGCTCTCGTAAAGAGACTACAGAAACCCATTTTCTCCACTTTCTCCTCTCTCCCGACGTCGTCATTCACATCCTCAGTCCATTTATCCAAAGTCATTTTCATTTTAATTGTTTCACCCAGTCTCCGCGTCTGTCCGCTCCGACCCCTCTCTCCTTACACCTGCGCTCTTGCTCATGAGGCAGCTTCCGTCTGGAGGCGGAAGGGTTCACTTTGATCCACAGAGCAGGCACAAAGTGGGCCCATTTTTCTCTATCCTGTCCAGAGGAATGAGAGGGATTATGTTTCTGATTTTGTTTAACATGGCGCTCGGCTCTAGCTGGACTGTGTTACGGGTCCAATCACAGAAACCTGTTTGCACTCTCGAACATGCAACCCCACATTATAGTGCCACTACTAAGGGCCCCATAGGGTTCACCTGCTATAGGGAATTTAGTGCTGCCATTTTGAGACTGGCCCTATATGACCTCTGTTAATATTTCTAGATAAAAGCAGGGCCTTCCTCTGTTAATAATCTAGATAAAAGGCCAGGGCCTTTCTCTGTTAATAATCTAGATAAAGCCAGGCCTTCTTCTGTTAATAATCTAGATAAACAAGCCAGGGCCTTCTCTGCTTATTAGTAATCCTAGATAAATAAGCCGAGGGCCTCTCTGTTAACTATTCTAGATAAAAAGCCAGGGGCCTTCTCTGCTTAGTAATCTAGATAAAAGCCAGGGCCTTCTCTGTTATATTCTAGATAAACGCCAGGGCCTTCTTCTGATTAAATAATCTAGATAAAAGCAGGGCTTCTCTGTTAATAATCTAGATAAAAAGCAGGGCCTTCTTCTGTTAGTAAATCTAGATAAAAGCCAGGGCCTTTCTCTGCTTATTAATTCAGATTAAAAGCCCAGGGCCTTCTTGTTAATATTCTAATAAAAGCCAGGGGCCTTCCTCTGTTAATATTCTAATAAAAGCCAGGGCCTTCTCTGTTAATTATTCTAGATAAAAGCCAGGGGCCCTTCTCTGTTAGTAATCTAGATAAAAGCCAGGCCTCTCGTGTTAATATTCTAGATAAACCAGCCAGGGTCTCTCTCTGTTAACTATTCTAGATAAAAGCCAAGTGCGCCTTCGCTCTGCTTAATAATCTAGATAAAAGCCAGCGGCCTTTCTCGTAGTAATAATTCTAGATAAAAGCCATGGGCCTTCTCTGTTAATATTCTAGATATAAAGGCCAGGGCCTTCTCTGTTTAATATCTCGTTTAGATAAAAGCCAGGCCTTCTCTGTTAAATAATCTAAGAATAAGCCAGGGTCCTTCTCCTGTTAACTATTCTAGATAAAGCCCTGGGCCTTCCTCTGTTAATATTCTAGATAAAAGCCAGGCGCCTTCTCTGTTAATAATCTAGATAAAAGCCAGGGTCTTCTCTTTAATATTCTAGATAAAACGCCAGGGTCTTCTCTGTTAATATTCTTCAGATAAAAAAAGCCAGGGCCTTCATCTCGTTAATAATCAGATAAAAGCCAGGGTTCTTCTCTGTTAATATTCTAGATAAAAAGCCAGTCGGTCTTCTCTCGTTAATCTCATTCCTTAGGATAAAGCCAGGGCTCTTGCTCTTGTTAATATTCTAGATAAAAAGCCAGGGCAATTTCTCTGTATCATTCTAGATATAAAAGCCAGGACCTTCATCTTTAATATTCTAGATAAAAGCCATGGCCTTCTCTGTTATATTCTAGATAACAATCCAGGGCCCTTCTCTGTTACATATTCTAGAGAAAACGCCAGGTCTTCTCTGTGAATTATTCTAGATAAAAGCCAGGGGTCTTCTCTGTTCAATAATCATAGATTAAAGCCAGGGTCTTCTTCTGTTAAATATTATCTAGATAAAAGCCAGGACCTTCTCTGTTTAATTTCTAGATTTAAAAGCGCAGGGCCTTTCTCTGTTAATATTCTAGATAAAAGCCCAGGGCCTTCTCTGTTATAATATTCTAGATAAAAGCCAGGGTATCCTTTCTCTGATTAATAATCTAGATAAAAGCCAGGGTCTTCTCTGTTAATTATTTACGATAAAAGCCAGGGTCTTCTCTGGTTAATATTCTAGATTAAAAGCCAGGCGTCTTCTCTGTTAATATTCTAGATCTTTAAAAGCAGGGCCTTCTCCTGTTAATAATCTCAGATAAAAGCCAGGGCCATTTCTCTGATTTAAATATTCTAGATTAAAAAGCCAAAGGGTCTTCTCTGTTAACTATATTCTAGAATAAAAGCCAGGGTCTTCTCTGTTAATATGTCTAGATGAAAAGCCAGGGTCCTTCTCTTTAACTATTTCTAGATAAAAAAGCCCAGGGCCTTCTCTGTTAATATTCTAGATTAAAAGCCAGGACCTTCTCTGGTTAATATTCTAGATAAAAGCCAGAGGCCTCTCTGTAATAATTCTAGATAAAAGCCAGGGGCCTTCTCTGTTAACTATTCTAGATTTAAAAAGCCAGGCGTTCTTCTCTGTAATATTCTAGATAAAAGCCCAGGGTCTTCTCTGTTAATAATCTAGATAAATCCCAGGGTCTTCTCTTGTTAATTATTCTAGATAAAGCCAGGAACCTATCTCTGTTCAATATTCTCAGATAAAAAGCCAGGGCCTTCTCTGTTCAATATTCTAGATAAAAAAAGGCCAGGGGCTTCTCTGGTTAATATTCTTAATTATAAAAAGCCAGGGTCTTCTCTGTTAATACATCTAGATAAAGCCAGGGTCTTCCTGTTAATATTCTAGATTAAAAAGCCAGGGTCTTTCTCCTGTTAATATCTAGATTAAAAGCCAGAGGTCTTCTCTGCTATTATCTAGATAAAATAGCCAGCGTCCTTCTCTGTTATAATCCTAGATAAAAAGCCAAGAGTCCTTCTCTACTAGTTTAATAATCTAGATAAAGAAGCCAGGGCCTTCTCTTGTTAATATTCTAGATAAAAGCCAGGGCCTTCTCTGTTAATATTCTAGATAAAAGCCAGGTGTCTTCTTCTGTTAATGATTCTAGATAAAGGCCAGGGTTCTTCTCCTGTTAATATTCTAGATAAAAGCCAGGACCTTCTCTGTTAATATTCATAAGATAAAAAGCAGCGGGCCTTCTCTGTTAATATTCTAGATAAAAGCCAGGGCCTTCTCTGGTATATCTAGATAAAAAGCCAGGCGCGTCTTCTCTGTTAATATTCTTAGATAAAAGCCAGGGCCTTCTCTGTTAATATTCTAGATAAAAGCCAGGCCTTTCTGTTTCTTATATTTCTAGATAAAATGCCAGACCTCTCTCTGTTAATATTCTAGATAAAAGCCAGGCCTTCTCTGTTTAATATTTCTAGCATAAAAGCCAGGGCCTTCTCTGTTACTATTCTAGATAAAAGCCAGGGGCCTTCTCTGTAATATTCTAGATAAAAGCCAGGACCTTCTCTGTTTAATATTCTAGATAAAAAGCCCAGGGTCTTCTCTTGTTCAATATTCTAGAAATAAAAGCCAGTACCTTCTCTGCTTAATATTTCTAGATAAAAGCCAGGGCACTTTCTCTGTTAATATTCTAGATAAAAAAGCCCAGGGCCTTCTCTGTTAATATTCTAGATAAAAGCCAGGGGTCTTCTTCTGTTAATATTCTAGATTAAAAGCCAAGGGTCTTCTCTGTTAATATTCTAGATCAACAAGCCAGGTCTTCTTCTGTGAATATTCTAGAATAAAAGCCAGGGCCTTCTCTGTTAATAACTCTAGATAAAAGACCAGGGTCTTTCTCTGTTAAGTATCTAGATTAAAAGCCAGCGGCCTTCTCTGTAAATATTCTAAAGAATAAAAGCCAGGGTCTTCTCTGTTAATATTCTAGATAAAAAGCCAGGGTCTTCTCTGTAATAGTCTTTATAGATAAAAGCCAGGGCCTTCTCTGTTAATATTCTAGATAAACAAGCCAGGCCTTCTCTGTAATATTCTAGATAAAAGCCAGGGCCTTCTCTGTTAATATTCTAGATAAAAGCCAGGGCCTTCCTGGTTAGATAAATCTCAGATAAAAGGCCAGCGCCTGTCTCTGTTTAAATATTCTAGATAAAAGCCGGGCTTCTCTGTTAATAAATCTAGATAAAAGCCGAGGTCTCTCTGTTAATAAATCTAGATAAAAGCCAGGGCCTTTTCCTCTTGTTAATAATACTAGATAAAAAGCCAGGTCTTCTCTGTTTAATAATCTTAGATAAAAGCCAGGACCTTCTCTGTTAAATAATTCTAGATAACAAGCCAGGACCTTCTCTGTAATAATCTAGATAAAAGCGCAGGGCCTCTCTTAATATTCTAGATAAAACGCCAGGGCCTTCTCTGTTAATAATTCTAGATAAAAGCCAGGGCCTTCTCTGTTAATTAATCTAGCCATAAAAGCCAGGGTTCTTCCTGTTAATAATCTAGATAGAAAGCCAGGGCCTTCTCTGTTAATATTCTAGATAAAAAGCCAGGGACCTTCTCTGTTAATAATCTAGATAAAAGCCAGGCCTTCTCTGTTAATATAAATCTAGATAAAAGCCAGGACCTTCTCTGTTAATTATTCTAGGATTAAAAGGCCAGGCCCTTCTTCTGTTAAATATTCTAGATAAAAGCCAGGGCCTTCCTCTGTTAATATTCTAGATAAAAGCCAGGCCTTCTTGTTAAATATTCTTAGATAAAAGCCAGGGCCTTCTCTGTTAATATTCTAGATAAAAAGGCCAGGCGCCTTCTCTGTTAATAATCTAGATAAAAGCCAGGGCCTTCGTCTGTTAATATTCTAGATAAAAAGCCAGGGTCTTCTTTTGGTTAATATTTATAGATAAAAGCCTAGGGCCTTTCTCTTGGTTAATTTTCTAGATTAAAAAAGCCATGGTCTTCTCTGTTAATGATTCTAGATAAAAAGCCAGGGTTCTTCTCTGTTAATAATCTAGATAAAAGCCAGCGCGTCTTCTCCTGTTAATAATCTAGAAAAAAAGGCCAGGGCCTTCTCTGTATAAATCTAGATAAAGCCAGGGTCTTCTCTCGTTATTATTTCTAGATAAAAAGCAGGGTCTTCTCTGTTATATTCTAGATAAAAGCCAGCGGCCTTCTCTGTTAATAATCTTAGATAAAAGCAGGGCCTTCTCGTGTTTAATAATCTAAGATAAAAGCCAGGGCCGTGCTCTGATTAATATCTCTAGATAAAAAGCCAGGGTTTCTCTGTTAATTATTCTAGATAAAAAGCCAGCGGTCTTCTACTGTTAATATTCTAGATAAAAGCCAGGGCCTTTCTCTGTTAATATTCTAGATAAAAGCCAGGGTCTCTTGCTTAATACATCTAGATAAAAGCAGTCTTCTCTCGTTAATAATCTAGATAAAAGCCAGGGTCTTTCTCTGTTAATAATCTAGATAAAAGCCAGGGCCTTCTCTGTAATTAATTCTAGATAAAAGCCAGCCTTCTCTGTAGATATTCTATGATAAAAGCCAGGGTCTTCTCTGTTAATATTACTAGCATAAAAGCCAGGGTCTTCTCTGTTAATTTCTAGATAAAAAAGCCAAGGACCTTCTCTGTTAATCATTCTAGATAAAAGCCAGGGTTCTTCTCTGTTCAATATTCTTAGATTAAAAGGCCAGGACCTTTCTCTGGTTAATATTTCTAGATAAAAGCCAGGGCCCTTCTCCTGCTTAATATTCTAGATAAGCCAGGCCTTCTCTGCTTATATTCTAGATTAAGGAAGCCAGGGTCTTCCTCTGTTTAATTTATTTCTAGATAAAGCCACGGCGGTCTTTCCTCTGTTAATATTCTGATAAAAGCCAGGGTCTTCTCTGTTAGATATTCTAGATTAAAAGCCATGGGCCTTCTTCTGTTAATAATCTAGATAAAAAGGCCAGGGTCTTCTTCTGTCTAATATTCTAGATAAAGCCAGGCGCCTTCTCTGTTAAATATTCTAGATAAAAGCCAGGTCATTCTTGTTAATATTCTAGAAAAGGCAGGGTCGTTCTTGTTTTAATATTCTATATAAAGCCAGGGCTTCTCTGTTAATATTCTAGATAAAAAGCCAGGGCCTTCTCTGTTAAGTATTCTAAGATAAAAAAGCAGGGCCTATCTCTGTCTAATATTCTAGATAAAGCCAGGGCCTTCTCTGGGCTAAATATTCTAGAATAAAAGCCAGGGCCTTCTCTGTTAATAATCTAGATAAAAGCCAGCTTCTCTGTTAAATAAATCTAGATAAAAAGCCAGGGCCTTCCTCTCGTTAATAATCTAGATAAAAGCCAGGGTCTTCTCTGTAATAATCTAGATAAAAGCCAGGACCTTCTCTGTTAATAATCTCAGATAAAAGCCAGACCTTCTCTGTTAATAATCTAGATAAAAGCCAGGGCCTTCTCTGTAATATTCTAGATAAAAGCCAGGACCTTCTCTGTTAATGGATTCTAGATAAAAGCCAGGGCCTTTCTCTGGTAATAATCTAGATAAAGCCAGGGTCTTTCTCTGTTAATAATCATAAGATTTTAAAAGCCAGGGCCTTCTCTGTTAATATTCTAGATAAAAGGCCAGGACCTTCTCTGTTAATAATCTATGATAAAAGCCAGGCCTTCTCTGTGTAAATTCTAGATAAAAAGCCAGGACCTTCTCTGTTTAATATTCTAGAATAAAAGCCAGGGCCTTCTCTGTTAATATTCCTAGATAAAAGCCCAGGGGCCTTCTCTTGTTAATACTTCTAGATAAAAGCCAGGGGCCTTCTCTGTTAATTATTCTAGATAAAAGCCAGGCCTTCTCTGTTAATATCTAGATAAAGCCAGGGCCTTCTTCTGTTAATTATCTAGTAAAAGCCAGGGCCTTCTCTGTTTTAATATTCTAGATTAAAAAGCCAGGGTCTATTCTCGTGTAATATTCTAGATAAAAAAGGGGGACCCAGGCCTTCTCTGTTAATATTCAGATAAAAGCCAGGGGTCTTCTCTGTAATATTTCTAGATAAAAGCCCAGGGTCTTCTCTTGTTAATAATCTAGATAAAGGCCAGGGTCTTCTCTGTTATAATCTAGATAAGCCCAGGGCCTTCTCTGTTTAATAATCTAGATAGAAAGCCAGGGTCTTCTCCTGTTAAGGTATTCTAGTAAAAGCAGGGTCTTCTCTGTTAATATTTCTAGATAAAAAGCCAGGGGCCTTTCTCTGTTAATAATCTAGATAAAAAGCCAGGCGCGCTTCTCTGTTAATAATCTAGATTAAAAGCCAGCGGCCTTCTCTGTTAACTATTCTAGATCAAAAGCCAGGGTTCTCTTCCTCTGCTTAACCTATTCTAGATAAAAGCCAGTGGTCTTTCTCTAGTTAATATTCTAAGATAAAAGCCAGGCCTTCTCTGTTTACAATATTCTAGACATACTAAAACCACGGTGAGTCTTCTCCTATTATAACTCTCATTAGATAAAAGCCCAGGGTCTTCTCTGTTTAATAATCTAGATAAAAGCCATGGGTTCTTCTCTGTTTAATAATCTAGATAGCACAAGCCAGGGCCTTCTCTGTTAATATTTCTACGATAAAAGCCAGGGACCTTCTCTGTTAATATTCTAGATTAAAAGCCAGGTTCCTTCTCATGTTAATCATTCTAGATGAAAAGCCAGGGTCTTCTCTGCTTCAATAATCTAGATAATAAGCCAGGGTCTTCTCTGTTAATACTTCTAGATAAAAGCCAGGGTCTTCTCTGATTAATAATCTAGATAAAAAGCCAGGGTCTTCTCTGTTAATAACTCTCTAGATCTATAAACAGCCAGGGTCTTCTCTGTTAATAATCTAGATAAAAAAGCCAGCGGTCTTCTCTGTAATATTCTAGAATAAAAGCCAGGGTTCTTCTCTGTTTTAATACATCTTATTGATAAAAGGCCCAGGGTCTTCTCTGTTAATAACATAAGATAAAAGCCAGGTCTTCTCTGAACTAATCTAGATAAAAGCCAGGGTCTTCCTCCTGTTAATAATCTAGATAGAAAAGCCAGGGTTCTTCCTGTTAATATTTCTAGATTAAAAGGCCAGGGTCTCTCTCTGTTATAATCTAGATAAAAGCCAGGGTCTTCTCTGCTTAACTATTCTTAGAATAAAAAGCCAGGCGTCTTCTCTGTTAATAATCTAGGATAAAACCAGGGTTCTTTCTCTGTTAATATTCTAGATAAAAGCCAGGGTCTTCTCTGTTAATAATCTAGATAAAAAGCCAGGGCCTTCTTCTGTTAATATCTAGATAAAAGCCCAGGGTCTTCTCTGTTTAATAATCTAGATAAAAGCCAGGGCCCTTTCTGTTAATAATCTAGATAAAAGCCAGCGGTCTTCTCTTGTTAATATTCTAAGATAAAAGCCCAGGGCCTTTCTCTGCTTAGGATATTTCTAGATAAAAAGCCAGCGGTCTTCTCTGATTAATAATCTAAGATAAAATGCCAGGCAGGGCCTTCTCTAGTTAATATTTCTTAAGAATAAACAGCCAGGGTCTTCTCTGTTAATAATCTAGATTAAAAGCCAGGGCCTTTCTACTGTTAAAATCTTAGATAAAAAGCAGGGCTCTTCTCTGTTAATATTCTAGGATAAAAGCCCAGGGCCTTCTCTGTTAATAATCTAGATAAAAGCCAGGGCCTTCTCTGTTAATATTTCTAGATAAAGCCAGGGGCCTTCTCTGTTAATATTCTAGATAAAAGCCAGGGTCTTCTCTGTTAATAATCTAGATAAAAGCCAGGGCCTTTCTCTGGTTGAATATTCTAGATAAAAGCCAGGGGCCTTCTGTTAATATTCCTCAGATAAAAGCCAGGGCCTTCTCTGTTAATATTCTAGATAAAAGCCAGGGCCTTCTCTGTTTAATATTCTAGATAAAACCAGGGCCTTCTCTGTTAATATTTCTAGATTATAAAAAGCAGCGGCCTTCATCTTGTTAATAATCTAGATAAAAAAGCCAGGCGCCTTCTCTGTTAAATAGTTTCTTAGTATAAAAACCAGGGCCTTCTTCTGTTAATATTCTAGATTAAAAGCCAGGGTTCTTCTCTCGTTAATAATCTAGATAAAAGCCAGCCTCTCTCTGTTAATAATCTAGATAAAAGCCAGGCCTTCTCTGTTAATAATCTAGAATAAAAGCACAGCGGCTCTTCTCTGTTAAATAATCTAGATAAAAGCCAGGGCCTTCTCTGTTAATAATCTAGATAAAAAGCCAGGGCCTTTCTGTTAATATTCTAGAATAAAAGCCAGGCCTTCTCGTTAATATTCTATATAAAAAAGCCAGGGTCTTCTCTGTTAATATTCTAGATTAAAAAGCCAGGGCCTTCTCTGTTAATTATTCTAGATAAAAGCCAGGGCCCTTCTCTGTTAATATCTAGATAAAAGCCAGGGGCCTTCTCTGTTAATATTCTAGATAAAAGCCAGGGCCTTCTCTGTTAATATTCTAGATAAGAAGCCAGCGCCTTCTCTGTTCTAATTAATCTAGATAAAAGCCAGGGCCTTCTCTGTTAAATATTCATAGATAAAAAGCAGGGCCCTTCTCTAGTTAATATTCTAGATAAAAGCCAGGGCCTTCTCTGTTTAATATTCTAGATCAAAGCCAGGTCTCTCTCTGTTAAGTATTCTATGATAAAAGCCAGCGGGTCTTCTCTCGTTAATGATTATCTCTCTACTTATTTTTTTTCAGTTTTT
>NW_019947749.1:0-19984 GCF_002910315.2 Salvelinus sp. IW2-2015
ACCCGCCAGGCCCCTCCACCAACCCACCACAGCCCCAGGCCCCTCTCACCCACAGCTACCCACACCACAACCAGGCCCTCTCACTCACCACAGCTACCCACTACCAACAGCTGCCCAGGCCCTCCTCCCACCCGCACCACCAACCGCCAGGCCCCTGCCACCACAGCTACGCACACCACAACCCGCAGGCCCCCTCCCCCACAGCTAACGCACACCACAGCCCGAGGCCCTCCACCCACAGCTACCCACACACAACCCCAGGCCCCCTCCACCCACCAGCTACCCACACCAAGCCCCATGGGGCCCTCCACCCACACCACAACCCGCAGGCCCCTCACCAACCCACACCACAGCCCCAGGCCACCTCCACCCGCAGCTACCACACTAGTACTGTACTGGGAGTTCTATCTGTATATACACACTAGTAACTGGGGTTTAATACTGATATAATATCCACACTAGTACTGGGGGTTAATACTGATAATATACACACTAGTACTGTTACTGGGTTATACTGATATATACACACTAGTACCTACTGGGTTTTAATACTGATATAATACACACTAGTACTGTAGCTGGGTTTTAATACTGATATATACACACTAGTGCCCAGTGGGGTTAATACTGATATATACAACACTAGTACTGCTACTGGGGTTAATACTGATATATACACAACTAGTACTGTACTGGGGTTAATACTGATATATACACACTAGTACTGTTAACTGGGGTTATACTGATATATACATCACGGTTCTGTCTGCCCTACTGGGGTTAATACTGATATATAACACACTAGTACTCTAACCTGGGGCTTAATACTGATATATACACACTAGTAGCTGTACGTGGGGTTTTAATACTGATATATACACACTCAGTATACTTACTGGGGTTTATACTGATATATATCACACTAGTACCTGTGGGTTTAATACTGATATATCACACTAGTATCTGTACTGGGGTCTATACTGATATATACACACTAGTACTGTACTGGGGTTAATACTTGATATATACACACTAGTACTGTACTGGGGTCTATACTGATATATACACACTAGTACGTGTACTGGGGTTATAACTGATATATACACACTAGTTCTGTACTGGGGTCTATGTTAATACTGATATATACACACTAGTACTGTACTGGGGTTAATACTGATATATACACACTAGTACTGTACTGGGGTTAATACTGATATATACACAACTACAGTACCTTCAGAAAGTATTCATACCCCTTGACTTTTTGCAAATMTTCTTGTATTACAGCCWAAAATTAAAATACATGTCTCACCTGTCTATACACAATACCRCATKATAATTTACATAAMTATTCACAGCCCTGAGTCAATACATTTTAGAAATCACCTGGCAGCGATTACAGCTGTGAGTCATTCTAGGTAATTCTCTAAGAGCGTTGGACACCTGGATTGTACAATATTTGCACATMATTATTTTGTAAAAGATCTGTGTAGTTGGTTGTTAATCCTTGCTACACAGCCATTTTCAAATCCAAACTGTAACTAGGCCACTCAGGAACATTCAATTCAGTATATATTTGACCTTGTGTTTTAGGTTATTGTCCTCCTGAAAGGTGAATTTGTCTCCCAGTTTCTGTTGGAAAGCAGACTGAGCCAGGTTTTCCTCTAGACCTTTACCTGTGCTTKGCTCTATWCCGTTTCTTTTTATCCTAAAAAAAACTCCCCAGTCCTTAACAATAACAAGCATACCCATAACATGATGCAGACACCACCATGCTTGAAAATATGAAAAGTGGTACTCAGTGATGTGTTGGATTCGCCCCAAACATAACACTTTGTATTCAGGACATAAAGTGAATTTCTTTGACACATTTTTTTTCTCAGTTTTACTTTAGTGCCTTGTTGCAAACAGGATGCATGTTTTGGAATATTTTGTATCTGTACAGGCTTCCTTCTTTTCACTCAGTCAATTAGGCTAGTATTGTGAAGTAACTACAATGTTGTTTATCCATCCTCAGTTTTCTCCTATAACAGCCATTAAACTCTGTAACTGTTTTAAAGTCACCGTTGGCCTCATGGTGAAATCCCTGAGCAGTTTCCTTCCTCTCCGGCAACTGAGTTTGGAAGGTCACTACTTTGTAGTGACTGGGTGTATTGTTACACCATTCAAAGTGTAATTAATAACTTCACCAGGCTCAAAGAGATATTCAATGTCTACTTTTTTATTTTTACCAATCTACCAACAGGTGCCCTTTTTTGCGAGGCATGAAAAACCTCCCTGGTCTTTGTGGTTGAAAGTCACTGCTCAACTGAGGGACCTTACAGATAATTGTATGTGTGTGGGTACAGAGATGAGTAGTATTAAAAATCATGATAAACACTATTATTGGACACAGAGTGAGTCCATGCAACTTATTATGTGACTTGTTAGGCAAATATTTTCTCCTGAACATATTTAGCTTAGCCATAACAAAGGGTTGAATATTTATTGACTAAGACATTTCAGTTTTCATTTTGAATTATTTTGTAAACATTTCTAAAAACCTAATTCAACTTTGATATTATGGGATTGTGTTTAGTCAGTGAAACAAACTCTCTAATTTTGAATTCAATACACATTGAAAACTAATTAATCCATTGAATTCAATAACAACAAAAATATGGAAAAGGTCTAGGGTATGAACACTTTCTGAAGACCAGACACCCAGACATACTGATAAAACAGTTGAAGTAGGACATTTACATACACTTAGGTTGGAGTCATTAAAACTCGTTTTTCAACCACTCCACAAATGTCTTGTTAACAAACTACAGTTTTTGCGAGCTGTTAGGACATCTACTCGTGCATGACACTTATAATTCCTGTATCACAATTCCAGTGGGTCAGAAGTTTACTTACACTAAGTTGACTGTGCCTTTAAACAGCTTGGAAATTCCAGAAAATATGTCATAGTTTAGAAGCTTCTGATAGGCTAATTGACATCATTTGAGTCAATTGAGGTGTACCTGTGGATGTATTTCAAGGCCTACCTCAAACTCAGTGCCTCTTTGCTTGACATCATGGGAAAATCAAAGAAAATCAGCCAAGACCTCAGAAAAAAATTGCAGACCTCCACAAGTCTGGTTCATCCTTGGGAGTATTTCCAAATGCCTGAAGGTACCACGTTCATCTGTACAAACAATAGTACACAAGTATAAACACCATGGGACCACGCAGCCGTCATACCGCTCAGGAAGGAGACGCGTTCTGTCTCCTAGAGATAACTTACTTTGGTGCGAAAAGTGCAAATCAATCCCAGAACAACCACAAAGAGACCTTGTGAAGATGCTGGAGGAAACAGGTACAAAAGTATCATATCCCCAGTAAAACGAGTCCTATATCAACATAACCGAAAGGCCGCTCAGCAGGAAAAAGCCACTGCTCCAAAACCGCCATAAAAAAGCCAGACTACAGTTTGCAACTGCACATGGGGACAAAGATCATACTTTTTGGAGAAATGTCCTCTGGTCTGATGAAACAAAAATAGAACTGTTTGGCCATAAATGACCATCGTTATGTTTGGAGGAAAAAGGGAGACTTGCAAGCCGAAGAACACCATCCAACCGTGAAGCACGGGGGTGGCAGCATCATTTGTGGGGTGCTTTCTGCAGGAGGGACTGGTTCACCTCACAAAATAGATGGCATCATGAGGAAGAAAATTATGTGGATATATTGAAGCAACATCCAAGACATCAGTCAGGAAGTTAAAGCTTGTCGCAAAATGGGTCTTCCAAATGGACAATGACCCCAAAGCATACTTCCAAAGTTCTTGCAAAATGGCTTAAGGAAACAAAGTCAAGTATTGAAGTGGCCATCACAAAGCCCTGACCTCAATCCTATAGAAAATGTGTGGGCAGAACTGAAAAAGTTGTCGAACAAGAGGCCTACAAACCTGACTCAGTTACACCAGTTCTGTCAGGCGGAATGGACAAAATTCACCCAACTTATTGTGGGAAGCTTGTGGAAGGCTACCCGAAATGTTTGACCAAGTTAAACAATTTAAAGGCAATGCTACCAAATACTAATTGAGTGTATGTAAACTTCTGACCCACTGGAATGTGATGAAAGAAATAAAAGCTGAAATAAATAATTTTCTCTACTATTATTCTGACATTTCACATTCTTAAAAATAAAATAGTGATCCTAACTGACCTAAGACAGGGAATTTTACTAGGATTAAATGTCAGGAATTGTGAAAAACTGAGTTTAAAATGTATTTGGCTAAGGCGTATGTAAACTTCCGACTTCAACTGTATATACCAGACCAGCATACTGATATATAGACCAGACCACCATGTGAAGGAGATGGGAGGAGGTGAGGAGGAGAAAAGATTGGATCTCTGAGCTGGCTGCAGCAGGAGGAGGAGGAGGAGTGAACGAGGAGGGAGGATGAGGGAGGAGAGGTGAACGAGGAGGAGGAGGAGGAGAGAGTTTGGATCTCTGAGCTGGATAGTTGCCCCTCACCCAACATAAGAACAGGCTTCAACACTGAACACAGACGAGACAGACATCATACTGAACTCAAACACATACCAGGGAGAAGTGCTGTGCTGTAGCTGTGTGTTAGATGTGTACAGGCTTTCTTTGACCTTTTAACAGCAGGTGTCTATAATGTCCAGGTTAGCATTACATGCCTGTAGCAGATCATGTAAATGACATATATTCAATGTTTGGCCTATTTGACCTAGTGTATATGAGACTGATCTCATATAGCACTAACGTAAATCACTCTGGATAAGATGTCCTCTAAATGACTAACTGTATAAATGTATATCCCCTGTGTTTGAGCTCCGAGGATCAGCGGGGCTCCAGTCCCTGTGTTACCTGTACACATAGTTCTGGTCTTTCAGGGGGCGTCCACGCATTTGGCCGATACAGGTACGCCATCCTTTATGAACAGGGACAACAACAACATCACCCACAACAGTGAGACCTGGGGTGTATTCATTAGTGCACATCGTAGCATACAGCAGAAATACGTTTCGTAACGGAAAGTTTTTTTGGACAAATTCAGGTAGGTCCCGCCCCGTTTCGTTACGTTTGCTTCTGTTTGCTTCCGAGCCCAGCCAGACAGCTAGAGCCAGCCAACAGCTAGGAGCCCAGCCAGACAGCTGGAGCCCAGCCAGACAGCTTGGAGCCCAGCAGACAGCTAGGAGCCCAGCAGACAGCTAGGAGCCCAGCCAGACAGCTAGGAGCCCAGCCAGACAGCTAGGAGCCCAGCCAGACAGCTAGGAGCCCAAACCAGACAGCTGGGAGCCCAGCCAGACAGGTAAGAGCCCAGCCAGACAAGCTAGGAGCCCAGCCAGGACAGCTGGGAGCCCAGCCAGACAGCTAGGAGCCCAGCCAGACAAGTAGGAGCCCAGCCAGACAGCTAGAGCCCAGCCGACAGCTAGGACCCAGCCAGACAGCTAGGAGCCCAGCCCAGACAGCTAGGGCCCAGTCAGACAACTAGGAGCCCAGCCAGACAGCTAGGAGCAGCCAGGAGCCAGACAGACAGCTGGGAGCCCAGCCAGACAGCTAGGAGCCCAGCCAGACAACAGGAGCCAGACAGCTGGAGCCAGCCAGACAGCTGGAGCCCAGCCAGGACAGCTAGGAGCCCAGCCAGACAACTAGGAGCCCAGCCAGACAGCTAGGAGCCAGCCAGACAGCTAGGAGCCCAGCCAGAACTGGGAGCCCAGCCAGACACTGGGAGCCCAGCCGAGAACGGAGCCCAGTCAGACAGCTAGGAGCCCAGTCAGACAGCTAGGAGCCCAGTCAGACAGCTAGGAGCCCAGCAGACAGCTAGGAGCCCAGCAGACAGCTAGGAGCCCAGCCAGACAGCTAGGAGCCCAGCAGACAGCTAGGCCCAGTCAGCAGCGAGCCCAGATCAGACACTAGGAGCCCAGCTAGAACATAGGAGCCCAGCTAGACACTAGGAGCCCAGCTAGACATCTAGGAGCCCAGCCGACACCTAGGAGCCCAGCCAGACAGCTAGGAGCCCAGCCAGACAGCTAGGAGCCCAGCCAGACAAGCTAGGGAGCCCAGCCAGACAGCTAGGAGCCCAGCCAGACAGCTAGGAGCCCAGTCAGACAGCTATGAGCCCAGACAGAAGCTAGGAGCCCAGCAGACAGCTAGGAGCCCAGACAGACAGCTAGGAGCCCAGACAGACAGCTAGGGCCCAGCAGACAGCTAGGAGCCCAGACAGACAGCTAGGAGCCCAGACAGACAGCTAGGAGCCCAGACAGACAGCTAGGAGCCCAGTCAGACAACTAGGAGCCCAGACAGACAGATAGGAGCCCAGACAACAGCTAGGAGCCCAGCAGACAACTAGGAGCCCAGCCAGACAGCTAGGAGCCCAGCAGACAGCTAGGAGCCCAGCTAGGAGCCCAGCAGACAGCTAGAGCCCAGCCAGACAGCTAGAGCCCAGCTAGGAAGCCCAGCCAGACAGCTAGGAGCCCAGCCAGATAGCTAGGAGCAAACCAGTAGCCAGGACAGCTAGGAGCCGCAGCCAGACAGCTAGGAGCCCAGCCAGGACAGCTAGGACCCAGCCAGACAGCTAGGAGCCCAGTCAGACAGCTAGGAGCCCAGCCAGACAGCTCCCGCATCGACTGACAAACTACTGAACCCAGATCAGTAATAACAAGGTATCATTGTACTCCTCCAAAAGCCTTTTCACACCGCATTGTCCTGAGCCCCAGGCTAAGACTGGCTCTGGACTAGCTTATCCCGTAATCACCCACACATTTGTTAACTCTGGACTAAGTTGTACAGCTTTTGAGGCACTGACTGTAAATAACTAACACCATTTACTTGAAAAAGTCTCTTGTTGATTTCCCAAAAGGAGTTATTGTGATACGTAGCCCCATACTAGCGCCCGGCTGACTCACCGACGGGTCTGKGGGCACGTCTGAGGGTTGCAGGTGCGGTTGGTGAGGGGGCGTGGCAGGGCGGTGCACAGGTAGTCTGGGTAGGCCTCGTTATCGATGGCACAGAACACCAGACGGGACTGGTAGCCTGGTGGAGGGAGGGTAAAGGGAATAGAAGGAGGAATCAGTCAACGAGGAAGTAGAAGTGTAGGGACCAAGTCAAGAGATATGTCAGAAACATCATGTGACCAAAAAGACTCCACTGACATTAGATTAAAGTAAGGTATTAGATTAAAGTAAAGTATTAGATTACAGTAAGGTATTAGATTACAGTAAGGTATTAGATTAAAGTAAGGTATTAGATTACAGTAAGGTATTAGATTACAGTAAGGTATTAGATTAAAGTAAGGTATTAGATTATAGTAAAATGACATTAGATTAAAGTAAGGTATTAGATTAAAGTAAGGTATTAGATTAAATTAAGGTATTAGATTAAAGGTATTAGATTAAAGTAAACTATTAGATTAAAGTAAGGTATTAGATTATAGTAAAGTGACATTAGATTAAATAATTTGACATTAGATTAAAGTAAGGTATTAGATTATAGTAAGGTGACATTAGATTAAAGTAAGGTATTAGATTAAAGTAAGGTGACATTAGATTAAAGTAAGGTGACATTAGATTAAAGTAAAGTGACATTAGATTAAAGTAAGGTCCTAGTATCTCTCTCTCCTTCCAGACCTAGTATCTCTCTCCTTCCAAGAACCTAGTATCCATTCTCTCCTTCCAGGCCTAGTATCTCTCTTTCCTTCCAAAACTAGTATCTCCTCTCCTTCCAAACCTAGTATCTCTCTCTCCTTCCAGGCCCTAGTATCCTCTCTCCTCCAACCTAGTATCTCTCTCTCCTTCCAAGACCTAGTATCTCTCTCCTTCCAGAGCTAGTATCTCCTTCTCCTTCCAGACCTATATCTCTCTCTCCTTCCAGGCCTAGTATCTCTCCTCCTTCCAGACAAATAGTATCTCTCTCTCCTTCCAGACCTAGGTATCTCCTGTTCCTTCCAGACCTAATATCTTCTCTTCTCCTTCCAGACCTAGTAATCTCTCTTCCTTCCAACCAGTATCTCTCTCTCCTTCCAGACCTATATCTCTCTCTCCTTCCAACCTAGGATCTCTCTTCCTTACAGACCTAATATCTCTCTCTCCTTCCAGGCCTAGTATTCTCCTCCTTCCAGACCTAGTATCTCTCTCTCCTTCCAGGACCCTAGTATCTCTCTCTCCTTCCAGGCCTAGATCTCTCTGTCCTTCCAGACCCTAGTATCTCTCTTTCTTCTAGACGCCTAGTACTCTCTTTCCTTCTAGACCTAGTATCTCTCTCTCTCCTTCCAGACCTAGAATTTCTCTCTCCTTCCCAGACCTAGTATCTCTCTCCTTCCCAGCCCTAGTATCTTCTCTTCCTTCCAGACCTAGTATTCTCTCTTCTCCTTCAGCCATATCTCTCTCTCCTTCCAGACCTAAGTATCTCCTCCTTCCAGACCTAGTATCTCTCTTCTCCTTCCAGGCTCCTTAGTATCTCTCTCTCCTTCCAGACCAGTATCTCTCTGTCCTTCCAGACCTTAGTATCTCTCTCTCCTTCCAGACCAGTATATCTTGCTCTCTTTCCAGGCCTATAGTATCTAATCTCTCCTTCCAGACCTAGATCTCTCTTCTCCTCCAGGCCTAGGTATCTCGCTCTCCTTCCAGACCTAGTATCTCTCTCTCCTTTCCAACTAAGTAATCTCTTCTCCTGTCCAGGCCTAGTATCTCTCGCCTCCAGAGCCTAGTATCTCCTCTCCTGGCCAGACCTAGTATCTCCTCTGCCTCCAGGCCTAGTAGCTCTCTGTCCTTCCAGACCTAGTATCTCTCTTTCCTCTAGACCTAGTCTATCTCTCTTCCCTTCCTAGACCTAGTATCTCTCTCTCTCCTTTCCAGACCTTAGAATTCTCGCTCCTTCCAGGACCTAGATACTCTCTCTCCTTCCAGGGCCTAGTATCTCTCCTCCTTCCAGACCTAGTATCTTCCTCTTCCTTCCAGACCTAGTATCCTCTCTCCTCCAAGACCTAGTATCGCTCTGTCCTTCCAGACCTAGTATCTCTCTCCTTCCAGACCAGTATCTCTCTCCTTCCAACCATAGTATCTCTCTCTCCTTCCAGACCTAGTTATCTCTCGCTCCTTCCAGACCTAGTATCTCTCTGTCCTTCCAGGCCTAGTATTTCTCTCTCCTTCCAGGCTAGTATCTTCTCCTTCCAGCCTAGTATCTCTCTCCTTCCAACCTAGTATCTCTCTTCTCCTTCCAGACCTAGTACTCTCTCCTTCCAGGTGTGGCCTGCGTGCTGCTGGCTGGGTTTTCTTCCTTTTTCCCTCCAACCAGGGGCTCTCCTGAAGTTTACACCAGGACCCTCTCCAACCCTGTTCGCGGAGAGACACCTCCTGTGGGTTTCACCCAACCCCCAGTTTATCAACAAGCTAATCAGGTGTGTTAGTTAGTTTGGAGCTAAAAACCCTACAGGAGGGTACCTCTCCAGGACCAGGCGTTGGAGAGCCCTGGTGGTAAACCTACAGATGGTAGCTCTCCAGGAACAGGGTGAGAGGCCTGGTGTAAACCTACAGGAGGTCGCTCGCAGCGCAACAGGGTATTGGAGAGCCCTGGTGTAAACCTACAGGAGTAGCTCTCCCAGGAAAGGGTGGAGAGTCCTGGTGTAAAACCTACAGACGAGGTACTCTTCCAGGAACAGGGTTGAGAGTCCTGGTGTAAACCTCAGGAGGGTACCTCTCCAGGACAGGGTTGGAGAGTCCTGTGTAAACCTACAGGAGGGTAGCTCTCCAGGGAACAGGGTTGGAGAGCCCTGGTGTGTAAACCTACAGGAGGGTACCTCTCCAGGAAACAGGTTGGAGGAGCCTTCTGCTGTAAACCTACAGGAGGTTACCTCTCCAGCAACAGGGTTGAGATCCTGGTATTAAACCACAAGGAGGGTACCTCTCCAGGACAGGGTGGAGAGTCCTGGGTAAACCGACAGGGGGTTAGCTCTCCAGCAACAGGTTGGAGAGTCCCTGGTTGTAAACCCATAGAACAGGGTCATAGAGCCTGCTCTAACCCATTCCCCGTCTCCCCTCCCTATCCCCGCTGTAGCGTCTGGGCTGTGACAACATGCTGGAATCCCTCCAGCAGGATGACACCCTGTCTGCAGTTTGTGGGGGCAACCGGACAGTCCCTGCTTAACCCGTCAGGAGCACCTTCAGCATTGAACAACCTGCCCAAAGGTTACAGTTCTCTTTACCTCTTCACCGCAGGAATCCATGGATCGGACCTCGCGTTACCAGCCCCACTCTCTGTACATCAGTGTGGTTAACATTGCAATCTCTCCAGGGATGACTCTTCATTGTCCACTTATGTCGTCTATCTCTCCTGTGTCTCCCTCCCTCCTCAGACTATAACCAGCTGTTCTATCTCTCCTGTTCTCCTCCCTCCCAGACTATAACCAGCTGTTCTAATCTCCTGTTCTCCTCCCTCCCAAGACTATAACCAGCTGTTCTATCCTCCTGTTGCTCCTCCCTCCCAGACTATAACCAGCTGTTCATATCTCCGTCTCCTCCCTTCCCAACTATAACCAGCTGTTCTATCTTCTCCTGTTCTCCTCCCTCCATACTATAACCAGCTGTTCTATCTCTCCTGCTTCTCCTCCCTCCCAGACTATAACCAGCTTTTCTATCTCTCCTGTTCTCCTCCCTCCCAGACTATAACCAGCTTTCTATCTCTCCTGTTCTCCTCCCTCCCAAGACTACAACCAGCAGGTTCTATCTCTCCTGTTTCTCCTCCCTCGCCAGACTATAAACCAGCTGTCTATCTTCTTCCGTTCTCCTCCCTCCCAGACTATAACCAGCGTTCACTCTTCCTGTTCTCCTTCCCTCCCAGATATAACCAGCTGTTCTATCTCTTCCTGTTCTCCTCCCTCCCCAGACTATAACCAAGCTGTTCTATCCTCTCCTGTTCTCTCCCCTCCAAGACTATAACCCAGCTGCTTCTATCTCTCCGTTCTCTTCCCTCCCAGGACTATAACCAGCTGTTCTATCTCTCCTGTCTCCTCCCTCCCAGGCTATAAACCAGCTGTTCATCTCTCCCTGTTCTCCCTCCCTCCCAGGACTATAACCAGCTTTCTATCTCTCCTTGTTCTCCTCCCTTCCCAGACTATAACCAGCTGTTCTATATCTTCCTGCTTCTCCTCCCTCCCAGACATATAACCAGCTGTTCTATCTCTCCTGTTCTCTTCCCTCCCAGACCTTATAACCAGCGGTTTTTCTATCCTCCTGCTTCTCCTCCCTCCCAGACTATAACCAGCTGTTCTATCTCTCCTGTTCTCCTCCCTCCCAAGAACATAACCAGCTGTTCTATCTCTCCTTTTCTCCTCCCTCCCAGACTATAACCAGCTGTTCTATTCTCTCCTGTCTCCTCCCTGCCACCTATAACCAGCTGTTTCTATCTCTCCTGTCTCCTCCCTCCCAACTATAAACCAGCTGTTCTATCTCTCCTGTTCTCCTCCTCCCAGACTATAACCAGCTTTCTATTCTCCTTTCTCCTCCCTCCCAGAAACTATAACCAGCTTTCTATCTCTCCTGTTCTCCTCCCTCCCAGACTATAAACCAGCTGTTCCTATCTCTCCTGTTCTTCCTCCCTCCAGACTAAACCAAGCTGTTACTATCTCTCCTGTATCCCTCCCTCCCAGGCGTATAACCAAAGATGGTTATCAGCCCCCTGGGGAGCCACCTCCATCCACATCAAAGGAGACTGTTGCCCACTCGTAATTACCTGGTGATCCCTAACTGCCCGGGTGGAAGTCCCTAACTGCCCGGTGAGTCCTAACGCCCGGGTGAGTCCCTAACTGCCCGGGCTGAGTTCCCTAACTTTGGCCACGGGTTGAGTCCCTAACTGCCCCGGTGTGAAGTCCCTAACTGCCCGGTTGTGAGTCTTTAATTCCTTGGATAACACCGGATGGACTGGGCTAGAGATGACAGGACATGAGATGCCAATTAGGACAGTTGCTACAGAAAAGCTGTGTCCTATGGTGGTGTTAATAATTCTGTGACTCTTGAACTCTCAGTCCTTCTGTCTGTAATGATCTGCTGACTCTGAACTCTAGTACCTTCTTGTTCTGTAATGATCTGTGACTGAACTCTAGTTCCTTCTGTCTGTAATGATCTGTGGACTGAACATCTAGTCCTTCTGTCTCTAATATCTGTGACTGAAACTTCTAGTCCTTCTGTCTGTAATGATCTGTGACTGAACCTCTTGTCCTTCGTCTGTAATGATCTGTGACTTGAACTCTAGCCTCTGTCTGTAATGATCTGTGACGAACTCTAGTCCTTCTGTCTGTAATGATCTGTGACTGAACTCTAGTCCTTCTGTCTGTAATTGATCTGTGACTGAACTCTAGTCCTTCTGTCTGTAATGATCGGACTAACTCTAGTTCTTCTGTCTGTAATGATCTGTGACGTCTGAACTCTAGTCCTTCTGTCTGTAATGATCTGTGACTGAACTCTAGTCCTCTTCTCTAATGATCTGTGACTGAACCTCTAGTCCTTCGTCGTAATGAAATCTGTGAAACGAACTCCTATCCTTCTGTCTGTAATGATCCCTGTGACTGCTTGAACTCTAGATGCCTTCTGTCTGTAATGATCTGTGACTTCTGAACTCTAGCCTTCTGTCTGAATGAAATCTGTACTCTAACCCTAGCCTTCTGTCTGTAATGATCTGTGACTGAACTCTAGTCCTTCTGTCTCTAATGATCTGTGAACTGATACAATCTAGTCCTTCTGTCTGTATATGATCTGTGAACTGAACTCTAGTCCTTCTGTCTGTAATGATCTGTGACTGAACTCTAGTTCTTCTGTCGTAATGATCTGTGGAAAACTCTGAACTCTAGTCCTTCTTGTCCCTGGCTAATGAATCTGTGACTGAACTCTAGTCCTCTGCTCTCTAATGATCTTGTGACTGAAACTCTAGATCCTTCTGTCTGTAATGATCTGTGAACTGAACTCTAGTCCTTCTGTCGGTAAAATAATCTGTGACTGAACTCTAGTCCTTCTGTTCTCTAATGATCTGTGACTAACTCTAGTCCTTCTGTTTCTGTAATGATCTGTACTGAACTCTAGTCCTTCTGTCTGATGACTGTGAGACTCTGAACTCTAGTCCTTTGTCTGTAATGATCTGTGACCTTCTGAAACCTAGTCCTTCTGTCTTGTAATATCTGTGACTGAACTCTAGGTCCTTCTGTCTCTAATGATAACTGTGACTCTGAACTCTAGTTCCTTCTGTCTCTAATGATCTTGTGACTTCTTGAACTCTAGTCCTTCTGTCTGCTAATGATCTGTGGAACTCTGAACTTCTATTCCTTCTGTCTGTAAAATGATCTGTGACTCTAACTCTAGTCCTTCTGTCTGCTAATGATCTGGACTCTTGCAACTCTAGTCCTTCTGTCTTCTGATATCTTTGACTCTGAACTCTAGACCTTCTGTCTGTTAAATGATCTGCTGACTCTGAACTCTAGTCCCTCTGTCGTAATGATCTTGACTTCTGAACTCTATCCTTCTGTCTCTAATGATCTGTGACTCTGAACTTCCTAGTCCTTCTGATCTGTTAATGCTAATCTTGACTCTGAACTCTAGTCCTTCTGTCTCTAATATCTGTGACTCTGAACTCTGATTCTACTTGTGTGTGTGTTGTGGTGTCTTTATATCTGTCCTCTGTCTTTGCCCGTCTCTGTCTGTTCTGCCATGTTTTGTCTCTGCCTGTCTCTGCCTGTTCTCTGGTCTCTGCCCTGTCTCTGTACTGTGTCTGCCCCGCTCTAGTCTCTGCCCGCCTCTGTCTCTGCCGTCTCTGTCTGTCTCTGCCGTCCTGTCTCTGCTCGTCTTCTGTCTGTCTCTGCCCGGCTCCTGTCTCTGCCCGTCTCTGTCTGTCTCTGCCTGTCTCTGTCTTTGCCCATCTCTCTCTGCTCTGCCATCTCTCTCTTTCTCTGCCTGTCTCTGTCTCTGCCTGTCTCTGCCTGTCTTTTGTCTGTCTGCCTGCTCTGTCTCTGCCCTGTCTTTGTCTCTGTCTGCCTGTCTCTGTCGCCGTCTCTGTCTCTGTCTCTTCTGTTTCTTACCATCCAGCCGTTTAAAGAACCTGCGTGGTGGTATTACCTGAAGGCACTGGGGGATTACGTCTCCAGGCCACTCCGGTAGCTGGCACCATGCTTACTACCAGAGAGGGCTGAGGGAAAGAGATGACTCCTGAGATCATCCAATCGGCCGCGACCCACCACCACCGCTTGGTCATAGAAGGTCAGTGATCCTTTAGGTCCTTGGGTGATTAGGTTCGGGAGGAGGGGAGGTTGTTAACTTTCATTTTGTATGTATGTATTCAGTGTTTTCTGACAATTATTATGAAAAAAATATATATATATCCAACCAACAAAAAAATATGCTTTTAAAGAACCTTTAATTTGACATTTTAGGGCGATCGTTTCCCGGAAACACAGATCTCCATGCTTAAAAAATGCTTTAGTCTAGGACAAGACTTAAGTCTGTGTTTGGAAACCGACCCTTAGTTCTTTTCGCAAGACGCACTTAGCCAGCAGTGAATCAAAACCATTCACTTAGAGTAGTGTCAAAACAATTCCATACGGACCACCCATTCCTGCGAGAAAACCTTCATAAATAGCCCCACCTAAATAACTGTCAAATCAGAGCTCGTCTTTCGTTCAAACAACCCCCCCCAAAGATGTAGTCTGCATCCCCCAGGGTCGTTGTAGTCTGGTCTCAGTCTGTTGTAGGTCTGATCCCAGGTCTGTTGTAGTCGCGTCTCAGGTCTGTCTGTTAGGTCTATCCCAGGTCTGTTGTAGCCTGATCCCAAGGTCTTGTTGTAGTCTGATCCCAGGTCTGTTTTGTAGTCTGATAACCCAGGTCTGTTGTAGTCTGAAATCCCAGGTCTCGTTGTAGTTCTGATCCCAGGTCTGTTGTACGTCTGATCTCAAGTCCTGTTGTAGTCTATCCCAGCGTTCTGTTGTAGTCTGCTCTCAGTCTATGTAGTCTGATCCAGTTGCTGTTGTAGTCTGTCTCAGTCTATTGTAGTCTGATCCCAGTCTTTTAGTCTGAAATCCCAGGTCTGTTGTAGTCTAGTCCCCAGCATCTTGTTCGTAGTCTGGTCACAGTCTTTGTTAGTCTGGTCCCAGGTCTGTTGTAGTCTGGTCCCAGTCTGTTGTAGTCTGATCCCAGGTTCTTTGTTAGCTCTGACCCAGGCGTCTGGTGTAGTCTGATCCCCAGTTCTGCTTGTTAGCTGATCCAGCTCTGTTGTAGTTCTGGATCTCAGTCTGTTGTAGTCTTGCGTCTTAGCTCTGTTTAGTCTGACCCAGGTCTGTTGTAGTCGAATCTCAGGTCTGTTGTAGTCTGGTCTCAGCTCTGTTTGTAGTCTGGTCCCAGGTCTGTTGCTAGTCTGCACGTCTCAGGTCTTGTTGTAGTCTGGTCTCCAGATCTGGTTGTAGTCTGATCTCAGGTCTGTTGTAGTTCTGATCTCAGGTCTGTTGTAGTCTGCGTCCCCCAAGGTCTGTTGTAGTACTGTCCCAGTCTGTTGTAGTTCTGAATCCAGGCTGTTGTAGTCTGATCCCAGGCTGTTGTATCTGGTCCCAGGCCTGTTGTAGTCTGTCCCAGGTCTGTTGTTAGTCTGATCCCAGGCCTGTTGTAGTCTGTCTCAGGTCTGTTTAGTTCTGACCAGGTCTGTTGTAGTTCTGATTCCAGTCTGTTGTAGGTCGATCCCAGGTCTGTTGTAGTCTGGTCTCACGGTCTGTTGTAGTCTGATCCCAGGTCGTTGTAGTCTGATCCCAGGTCTGGTCCCAGGTCTGTTGTAGTCTGATCCCAGTCTGTTTAGTCTGATCCCAGGTCGTTGCTAATATCTGGTCTCAGGTCTGTTGTAGTCTTGATCCCAGGTCTGTTGTAGTCTGATCTCAGGTCTGTTGTAGTCTGATCCCAGGTCGTGTTAGTCTGAGCCCAGGTCGTGTAGTCTGATCCCAGGTCCTTTTGTAGTCTGATCTCAGGTCTGTTGTAGTCTGATCCCAGGTCTGTCTCAGGTCTGTTGAGTCTTATCCCAGGTCTGTGTAGTCTGATCCCAGGTCTGTTGTTAGTCTCGTCCCAAGGTCTGTTGTAGTTCTGATCCCCAGGTCTGTTGTAGTCTGATCCCAGGTCCTTGCGTCTTCAGGTCTTTTTAGTCTGATCCCAGGTCTGTTGTAGTCTTGATCTTCAGGGCGTTGTAGTCTGGTCCAGGGTCTGTTGTAGTCTGGTCTCCAGGTCTGTTGTAGTCTTGATCCCAGGTCTGTTGTAGTCTGATCCCAGGTCTGTTGTAGGTCTGATCCCAGGTCTGGTCTCAGGTACTCGCTGTAGGCTTGATCCCAGGTCTGGTTGTAGTCTGGTTCTCAGCGTCTGGTAGTCTGTCCCAGGTCTGTTTAGTCTGATCCCAGGTCTGGTGTAGGTCTGATCCCAGGCCTTTGTTAGTCTGATCTCAGGTCTGTTGTAGTCTGATCCCAGTCGTCTTGTTGTAAGTCTGTCCAGGTCTGTTTAGTCTGGTCCAGGTCTGTTTAGTCATCCCAAGGTCTGTTGGTAGTCTGATCCCAGTGTGTGCTGATGCGCTGTTGCTGCCTGATCCAGGTCTGTTGTAGCCTGATCCCGAGGTCTGTTGTAGCTCTGATCCCAGGTCTTGTTGTAGTTTCCCAGGTCTGTGTAGTCTATCTCAGGTCTGTTGTAGTCTGTCATCATGGGTTGTTAGTAGTCTGTGTCAGTTGTCCCAGGTCTGTTGTAGGTCTGATCCCAGGTCTGTTGTCACTGATCCCAGGTTGTGTAGCCTGATCCAGGTCTGTTGTAGCTGATCCATTGATCCCAGTCTGTTGTAGTCTGGTCTCAGGTCGTTTGTTGGTAGTCTTGTGATCATTACAGGGCTTGTTGTAGTCTGACAGGTCTGATCCGCAGGTCTTTGTAGTCTGATCTCAGGTCTGTTGTAGTCTGTCCTCAGGTCTGTGTTAGTCTGGTCCCAGGTCGTTGGTAGTCTGGTCCCTCAGGTCTGTTGTAGTCTGTCTCAGTCTGTTGTAGTCTGGGATCTCAGGTCTGTGTGTTGTCCCAGGTCTGTTGAGTCTGCCAGTCTGTTGTAGTCTGGTCCCAGTCTGTTGTAGCTGGTTTCCCCAGGTCTGTTGTAGCTGGTCCCAGGTCCTGTTGTAGTCTGGTCCCAGTCCTGTTGTAGTCTGTCCCAAGGTCGTTGTAGTCTGATCCCAAGCCCTGTTGCTAGTCTGGCTCGCAGGTCTGTTGTAGTCTGATCCCAGGTACTGTTGTAGTCTGATTCCCAGGTCTGTTGTAGTTCTGATCCCAGGCGTCTGTTGTTAGTCTGTCTCAGTCTGTTGTAGTCTGATCCCAGGGTCTGTCTCAGTTCTGTTGTAGTCTATCCCAGGTCTGTTGTTAAGTTCTGACCCAGGTCTTTGTCAGTCTGTGTCTCAGTCTGTTGTATCTGATCCCAGTCATGTTGTTATCTGATCTTCAGTCTGTTGTAGTCTGATCCCAGTGTTTCTGTGTTAGTGGTGATGGCGCGCAGGGTGCTTTTGTGGTGGTGTTGAGTCGTGGGGGGGGGGGGGGTTGGGGGGGGGGGGTCGTGGGGGGGGGGGAGGGGGGGCGGGGTCGGGGGGGGGGGGGGGGGGGGGGGGGCGGAGGGCGTGGGCGGGGGGGGGGGGGAGGGGGGTGGGGCGGGGGGGGGGGGGGGGGGGGGGGGGGGGGGGGGGGTGAGGGGCGGGGGTGGGGGGGGGGGGGGGGGGGGGGGGGGGGGTGGGGGGGGGAGGGGGGGGGGGTGGGAGGGGGGGGGGGAGGGGGGGGTGGGGGAGGGAGGGGGGCGGCGGGACGGGAGGGGGCGGCGGGGGGGGAGGGCGCGGGGTAGCGGGGGGGCGGGGGGGGGGGGGGGGGGGGGGCGGGGGGGGGGGGGGGGGGGGGGCGGGGGGGGGGGGGGGGGAAGGGGTGGGGGGGGGGGGGGGGGGGGGGGGGGGGGTGGGGGGGTGGGGGTGGGGGTGGGGGGGGGGGGGGGGGTCTGATCCCAAGGTCTGTTTTTTAGTCTGATCTCAGGTCTGTTGTTAGTCTGATCCCAGCCTCTCGTCCCTCAGGTCTTTTGTAGTCTGATCTCAGGTTTCGTTGTAGTCTGATCTCCAGGTCTGTAGTTACCGTCTTGCCCAACTCAACTACGGCATCAATAATGTCCCAGATGATGCCTTTCTGATAGTAAACCTTTAATCGTTCATCAAAAATTACCCAGTGGATTAAAGAACCCCAATATCCCTCGATGATGAAACTGTGTCTGTCTGTCTTCTGTTCTCCCCAGTAAAAATTGAAATTAAGGACCCAAAGGTTTTATAATCTCCTCTCGCTCTCCTATCTTCCCCTCCTCTCTCCTCTTCTCTCCTTCCTCTACTCTCATCTTCCTTCGATTCTCTCTTCTCTCCTCTCCTCCTCTCTCCCTCAATCTCTATTCTCTATCTCTATCTACTCTATTCTATCTATATAGTGATCATCCAGGGAGCCACAACCAGGGGCAGTAGAGTACGAGTACTACCTTCCCTAACGGTCGCTCCCAGAGCAGGGATAACTACTGAGCTTCGGCTCCTGGTCTGCCTGCAGCAGAGAGTGTGGGCTCAGGTACGCTTCCTTCTGGGGTTGCGCAATACTTATGGTACTTCCACAAATCCCAGGCGTTTCAGAAAACTACATTTTGCGAAGAATCCCGGAATCAGGAGGAATAAGCAGGAAATCCGGAATTCTTCCAAAGCAGGATTTGGGGAAATTTACTGTAGTTTTGCAACCCGAGTTCCCTCTCTTACTGTAAGTTTAACTAGTAACCCTTATTTAATTTAATGTGACCTTAACAATATAATGTAACCTTATTTAAATCTAATGGTCACCTTACTTTAATATAATTGAACCCCTTTTCAATATAATGTCAACCCTCCCTATCTTTAAATTTAATGTCCCACCCTTATTAATGTTAAATTTGTCACGCTTTTAATTTAATTTAAGTCACCCTTATTTAATTAATGTCACTTATTTAATTAAATTTAACCTTATTTAATTTTAATTTGTAACCCTTAATAATATAATGTCACCCTTTACCCTTTAAATCTAATGTCACCTTACTTTAATCTAATGTCACCTACCTTTCAATCTAATTCACCTTATTTAATCTAATGTCCCAACTTTACTTTTAATCTAATGTCACTTTATTATAATTTAAAGTGAACCGATATTTAGTCTAATGTCACCTTGTACTTAATCAATGGTCAGCTTTACTTTAATCTAATGTCAACTTACTTTTAATCTAATGTCACCTCTAATGTCACCCCCAATATCAACTTTTACTTTAATCTAATGTCACCTTACTTTAAAAATCTTAATGTCACCTCTTAATGTTCACTACTTTTAATCTAATTTTCACCTTTACTTTAATTCTTAATCTTCACTTTACTTTAATCTAATGGTTCACTTAACTTTAATTCTATGTCACTTACTTGAATCTAATGATCCCACTTAACTACTAATTCCACTTAACTTTTGAAAAAATCTAAAGTCACTTTACTTGAAATTCTAATGTCACGTTACTTGAAATCTAATGTCACCTTTACCTAATGCTACTACCTTTGATCCAAAATGGGTCACCTTACTTGAAATCATGTCCATCTTTTACCGAACAAAGTCACCGACTGGAATCCTAATTTCCAAACTTACTTGAAACTTCAATTCACTTAAACTGGGAAATCCTTAATGTCAAAACCCTTAACTTAATCAATGTCATTTTCTACCTAAAATCTAAGGTCACTTTACTTTAATCTAATACCGTTACTTTAATCTAATGCTCACTTTACTTTAATCTAATGTCACCTCTACTTTAATCTAATGTCACCTTACTTTAATCTAATACCCTACTTTAATCTAATGTACTTATTTAATCTAAATGTCACGTCACTAAAGCTAATTACCCTTACTTTAATCTAATGTCACGCTTACTTTAATCTAATGTGCAT
>NW_019947750.1:0-19975 GCF_002910315.2 Salvelinus sp. IW2-2015
TTGAGGTACTATGTACATGTAGGTAGAGTTAATTAAAATGACTATGCATAGATGACAACAGAGAGTGGCAGTGGTGTGGGGGGGGGTCTGGGTAGCCATTTGACTAAATGTTCAGGAGTCCTATGGCTTGGGGAAGGAAGCTCTTTAGGAGCCTCTTGGACCTAGACTTGGCACTCCGGTACCGCTTGCCRTGTGGTAGCAGAGAGAACAGTCTATGACTAGGGAGGCTGGAGTCTTTGACAMTTTTTAGGGCCTTCCTCTGACACCGCCTGGTATAGAGGTCTCTGGATGGAAGGAAGCTTGGCGCCAATGATGTACTGCGCCGTACGCACTACCCTCTGTAGTGCTTTGCGGTCGGAGGTCGAGCAGTTGCCATACCAGGCAGTGATTCAACCAGTCAGGATGCTCTCGATGGTGCAGCTGTAGAACCCTTTGAGGATCTGGGGGCCCATGCCAAATATTTTCAGTTTCCTGAGGGGGAATAGCTTTTGTCGTGCCCGCTTCACGACTGTCATGGTATGCTTGGACCATGTTAGTTTGTTGGTGATGTGGACACCAAGGAGCTTGAAGCTCTCAACCTGCTCCACTGCAGTCCCGTCGATGAGAATCGGGGCGTGCTCGGTCCTCTTTTTCCTGTAGTCCACAATCATCTCCTTTGTCTTGATCACGTTGAGGGAGAGGTTGTTGTCCTGGCACCACACGGCCAGGTCTTTGACCTCCTCTCTATAGGCTGTCTCGTTGTTGTCGGTGGTCAGGCCTACCACTGTTGTGTCATCGGCAAATTTAATGATGGTGTTGGAGTTGTGTCTGGCCACGCAGTCATGAGTCAACAGGGAGTACAGGAGGGGGCTGAGCACTCACCCCTGAGGGGCCCCTGTGTTGARGATCAGCGTGACGGATGTGTTGTTACCTACCTTTACCACCTGGGGGCGGCCCATCAGGAAGTCCAGGATCCAGTTGCAGAGGGAGGTGTTTAGTCCCATGGTCCTTAGCTTGGTGGATGAGCTTTTGAGGGCACTATGGTGTTGAACGTTGAGCTGTAGTCAATGCTTAGCATTCTCACATAGGTGTTCCTTTTGTCCAGGTGGGAAAGGGCAGTGTGGAGTGCAATAGAGACTACATCATCTGTGGATCTGTTGGGGTGGTATGCAAATTGGAGTGGGTCTAGGGTTTCTGGGATGATGGTATTGATGTGAGCCATGCCAGCCTTTCAAAGCACTTCGTGGCTACAGACGTGAGTGCTACGGGTCGGTAGTCATTTAGGCAGGTTACGTTAGTGTATTCCCTTTACAGTTCACTACTTCAGACCAGAGCCCTGTGGATCCTGGTCAAATAGAGTTCACTACTTCAGACCAGAGCCCTGTGGATCCTGGTCAAAAGAGTTCACTACTTCAGACCAGAGCCTGTGGATCCTGGCCAAAAAGAGATCACATGAAGGGAACAAGGGCCATTTGGGACATAGTCCAGTGTGTATTATCAGGACATAAATAGGTCAGAGTCTAACAATCTGTGAAATCCTAGAGAGGATATCAGGTATTAGACGGGAACGTCTTGGTTTTCCCACTTCCTGCTTTAGGCTACTGTGCTATACGTTTTGGATTTTCAGTCACAATATTCTGAAAAGAGTCTCTGAAACAGTATACTGTGTGTGTTGTAGTTTTATGTCATGGAGACTAGCCTGTGGTGCGGTACGGTGGCTCAGGTGTCTCAGTCCTCAAAATGTTACTCTCCATATAGACTGAGTGTGGTGTCAGGAAAATAAAATAACCTCTCACTCAACGTCAACAAAAGAAAGGAGATGATCGTGGACTTCAGGAAACAGCAGAGGGAGCAGCCCCCTATCCACATCGACGGGACCGTAGTGGAGAAGGTGGAAAGTTTTAAGTTCCTGGGCGTACACATCACGGACAAACTGAAATGGTCCACCCACACAGACAGCGTGGTGAAGAAGGCGCAACAGCCCCTCTTCAACCTCAGGAGGCTGAAGAAATGTGGCTTGTCACCTAAAACACTCATMAACTTTTAGATGCACAATCGAGAGCATCCTGTCAGGCTGTATCACCGCCCACAACCACAAGGCTCTCCAGAGGGTACAACGCATCACCGGGAGCCCAACTACCTGCCCTCTATGACACCTTCAGCACCCGATGTCACAGGAAGGCCAAACATATCATCAAGGACAACAACCACCCGAGCCACTGCCTGTTCACACCGCTACCATCCAGAAGGCGAGGTCAGTACAGGTGCATCAAAGCTGGGACCGAGAGACTGAAAAACAGCTTCTATCTCAAGGCCATCAGACTGCTAAACAGCCATCACTAACACAGAGCGGCTGCTGCCAACATACAGACTCAAATCTCTGGCCACTTAAATAAATGTAATAAATGGATTTAATAAAGGTATCATTAGTCACTTTAAATAACACCACTTTAATAATGTCTACATAGCTGACATTATGCATCTCAATGCCACTTTTATATGTTTACATACCCTACATTACTCATCTCATATGTATATACTGTACTCTATACCATCTACTGCATCTTGACTATGCCGCTCGGCCATCGCTCATCCATATATTTAGATGTACATATTCTTATTCATCCCTTTACATTGTGTGTATAAGGTAGTTGTTGTGAATTTGTTAGATTACTCGTTGGTTATTACTGCACTGTCGGAACTAGAAGCACAAGCATTTCACTGCACTCGCATTAACGTCTGCTAACCATGTGTATGTGACAAATTCAATTTGATTTGATTTGATTACTCCCCATATAATCAGATATCCCAGTGATGTTAACATTACTCCCATATAGTCAGATATCCCCAGTAATGTTAATATTACTCCCATATAGTCAGATATCCCCAGTAATGTTAACATTACTCCCCATATAGTCAGATATCCCCAGTAATGTTAATATTACTCCCATATAGTCAGATATCCCCAGTAATGTTAACGTTACTCCCCATATAGTCAGATATCCCCAGTAATGTTAACATTACTCCCCATATAGTCAGATATCCCCAGTAATGTTAACATTAGTCCCCATATAGTCAGATATCCCCAGTAATGTTAACATTACTCCCCATATAGTGCTCAGATCCCCAAGAAAGTTACACTACTCCCCCAAATAATCGAGATAATCCCGAAGAATTTAATATTACTCCAATAATAGATATCCCAGTGATGTTAGCATTACTCCCCAATAGTCTCAATCACCAGTATTGTACAACATTACTCCCCAATATAATCAGATATCCCCAGTAGAGGTGTTAATATCTACTCCCATAAATCAAGAGTATCCCAGTGATGTTAACATTACTCCTCCCAATATAATTTCAGATATCCCCAGTGAATGCGTTAGATATTACTCCCGATAGTAATCAGAATTAGCCCGAGTGATGTTAACATTACTCCCCATATAATCAGATATCCCCAGTTAATGGTAATAATTACTCCGATATAATGCAGATATCCCAGGTGATGTTAACATTACTCCCCCAAGATAATCAAGTATCCCAGTAAGGTAATATTACTCCCATATAATCAGATATCCCAGTGATGGTAACATTACTCCCCCAATATAACAAAAAAAAAAAAAAAAAAGATTCAGAATCCCGCAGTAAATGGTAAGTATTACTCCCATATAGATCAGAATCCCATATGTTGTAAAATTACTCCACAATATGATCAGTATTCTCCCCAGTAATGGTAAATTACTCCCCTATAGTAATTAGTATCCCAGTAATGTTAATCATTACTCCCCATATAGTCAGTATCCCAGTAATGTTAACATTACTCCCATATAGTCAGATATCCCCAGTAATGTTAAATTACTCCCATATAGTCAGATATCCCAGTAATGTTAACATGTACTCCCCATATAGTCAGATATCCCCAGTAATGTAACATTACTCCCATATAGTCAGAATCCCCAGTAATGTTAACATTACTCCCATAGTTCAGATATCCCAGTAATGTTAACATTACTCCCCATATAGTCAGATATCCCCAATAATGTTAACATATTACTCCCCATATAGTCAGATATCCCCAGTAATGTTAAATTACTCCCCATAATGTCCGTTCTCCCAAGTAATGTTAACATTACTCCCCATATAGTCAGATATCCCAGTAATGTTACATTACTCCCCATCTAGTCAGATATCCCCAATAATGTCAACATACTCCCATATAGTCAGATATCCCAGTAATGTTAACATTACTCCCATATAGTCTGGCCCCCAATAATGTTAACATTACTCCCATATAGTCAGAGATCCCCTGGCACAGATGAATGAAATGGCCATTCCTCTGTTGTCCCATGAACTGGCAGAGCCGTAACCCAGATGTCCCCTGAGCCGTGCACCGGGGGTCGATGGACTCCCAGTGGAGTTTTATAAAGAATTCTGGGGAATAATTGGACTGGACTTCTTTTGCGTGTTGCGTGATGCGTCAGGAGAGTTGCCGATGTGCTGCCGTCGGGCGGCTCTGACTCTCCTGCTCTAAAAGGTGAGTTAAGAACTGGAGGACTGTGCGATTGCTCGTGTGCGGACTACAAGATATTTGCCAAGGTCGTCTCTAACAAACTGAAGTCCCATCTGGACTCTGTACACAAGGACCAAACTATTGTGTACCGGGACGCTCAATCACGGACAACTTGTTCTTAATCAGGACATGTTGGACCTGTCGAGCGTTTTAATGGAACTTTGCTTCTCTTGACTCTCTTTAGATCAAGAGAAGGCTTTGATAGAGTGGATCATGAGTTCTGTTTAATATGTGTCTTGTGTTTGGTTTTGGGAAAGGTTTTTGACCTGTGTGAAGATGTTGTATGCTGGGGCGTCATGTATGGTAAGGTGGGAGGGGGCTCAGGTAGGCCAGTCTGGGTGAGACGGGGATTAGACAAGGAGACTGCAGGGAGTGTGCTGGACAGGCATGGTGTGTGTGACAGGCATAGCAGTGTCGCGTATGCAGATGACGTTTCTGTGATGGTCAGGGATGGTCAGAATTGCAGGCACTAGAGACCAGTCTGAAGGTGTACGAGGGAGCATCGTTCAGTTAAGGTAAACGGCTGTTGCCTAACAACCAACCGTCTGTAGGTTTTGTGCTAAACAACCACCCGTCTGTAGGTTTTGTGGCAAAACCAACCCGTCTGTAGGTTTTGTGGCTAAACAACCAACCCGTCTGTAGGTTTGTTTTCTAAACAACCAACCCGTCTGTAGGTTTTGTTGCTAAACAACCAACCCGTCTGTAGGTTTTGTTGCTAAAAAAACCGTCGTAGGTTTTGTTGCTAAACAACCAACCCGTCTGTAGGTTTTGTTGCTAAACAACCAACCCGTCTGTAGGTTGTGTTGCTAAACAACCAGCCTATATGTGTTTGTATTTATTATGGATCCCAATCAGCACTCTTCCTGGGGCCCAGGTAAATTAAGGCAGTTTATACAATTATAAAAACGTTACAATCATGCAGATTTTACAACACACTGTTTGCCCTCAGGCCCCTACTACAACACATCTATAGTACTGAAGCCGTGTGTGTATAGTGCGTATGTTATCGTGTGTGTGTTTATGCATGCGTCTGTGCCTTTGTGTTGCTTCTGTCCCATAAGGTGCATGAGTTACCTGATGTGGAATAGAGTTCCATGTAGTCATGGCTCTATGTAGTACTGTCCGCCTCCCATAGTCTGTTCTGGACTCGGGGACTGTGAAGAGACCTCTGGTGGCATGTCTTGATGGTTATGCATGGGTGTCTGAGCTGTGTGCTAGTCGTTTAAACAGACAGCTCGTGGATTCAACATGTCTCTCTCACCTCTCATAAATACAAGCAGTGATTAAGTAAATCTTTCCTCCATTTTGAGCCAGGAGAGATTGACATGCATAYAATTAATATTAGCTCTCTGTACATCCCAAGGGCCAGCCGTGCTGCCCTGTTCTGAGCCAATTGCAATTTTCCTACGTCCCTTTTTTGTGGCACCTGACCACAGGACTGAACAGTAGTCAAGGTGCGACAAAACTTACACCTGTAGGATCTGACCAATCAGTCAAAAGGAAGCCCCACTAGCACGGTTTACTAGAGAAGGACTTAACCCTAATGAAGTAAATCGAGGAGAAACTATTTTAGGTTATCGTCTCAGAGCTTACCTTTACTCTCAAGTCCGTGTACTAAACGAGACCTGCTGTGAGGTGGACTGTTGACTAGAGAGCAAAAAAAAAACCACAAACTCCACTACGAGTCCTTCATTGAGGAAATGTCTTTATTCTGCCCATGGTAAAGCAGGTACTGAGACAGAGAGGCTGACAAGTCAAAGAATGGCTCTACATTTAAACCTCAATTACAACATCAACGTTACACCTTTTTTTTTTACTCCACTGTTTTTTCATTTTCTATAGATTATTCAAATTAACTATATGTATACAACATTAAACCAAGATTAGGGGCAAGCCATTACATTTCCCATTATAATTAATCTGTAAAACCAAAACATGTTAAGAGCCATAAGATAACAAAAAAAATTATAATCTGAAAACACAGCCATGCACACTCTTCAACAAACCAAACACTTTTTTGATCCATTGCAAGAATATTAAAGGTATATTTTCATATATTAGAGAAAAACTGCACTACTAACAACCAATAAGAAATCAGTGTTTTCTTCAGAAAATGTAGTATAACAGAGCCACATTTAAGGGGCCTGTTTTAAACATTAGAACACATTGCAGTCTGGCCATATTGGGGACAAGACGATAGATTTTACACCACTTTATGCCACTTAAAAAAAGAAAAAGAAACCATATTCAAAATGACAGTTTATAGGAAAATAAAACATTTACTGGCGACTGATCGAATTATAGGCTTCACAATGAGGTATTAAACTTTCTCACTAAACAACCAACACTGAATGTAAGCAACTAAAAATAACATGCATGTTAGGCATTGACATGTATTATAATCCTCCGGATTTATTAACAATTAGATCTGTCCTTTTTCATAACTTCAACCTGGAAAGTCGGTCCCGAAAATAAGGGGGGGGGGGGGGGGGGTCCTTAAAAGGAGTAGATGTTGAGGAAGCCCCGTTGTCATGGAGAAGCAGAAGGGGTACAAGTAGTATCAGCGCTAGGAAGGAGAAGTTTGTCCCGACCACAGGTCATATCAATCGCTAGCCAAAACATCGTGGACAAACTGGGTGCTGCAGTAAGCCTATACAGTGAGCTGCAGTCAAAATAGAGTCTTATTTATTTTAGGCAACAAATGGAAGAAAACAGACTGACATTATTTTGGAATTGTCCCGAATAAGAACTTATTTTCAAAAAAAACCCGTTGCAAAACGTGTGCCCTAATGAACGCAGCGCTAGTCTATATGGCTTACAGGACCAGGCCCTATCCGATGTGGTCTTTAGATTCTAAACAAACCCCATTGTTAATATCAGAGACAACAGAAAATAAAAAAAAAGGTACATATAGGCAGCGTTTCAGGCYGACTACATTGCAGTCTTGCTACGGGAATCGACCAATGGCGGTGTGCCACGTATATGACTGCACAAACTGGCATCAGAACATCGTTTTATCATATGATGCGGTTAGTTCACATCTTAAAAACACCATATCTAGGTGTTGTGTAGATCTGGCAGACGACTGCAATGTAGTCTGTCTGGAACGTGTCCACAGACTACTTTAAATGAATTTTAAAAAAGGTGACTGGTGGGACAGATCCTAGTAACTACTAGTCGAAATCTTTCTTGTCCTTCTTCCCTTCGCCCTCGAAGCCGTCTGCTCCGTCGATGTCGCGGCGACGCTTGCGGTTGTTGTGGACGTTGAAGCGAGGGTTCATCTGGGGCAGTGGGTCCATGCCCAGCACCTTGTGGATCTGACGGAACGCTAGCAGCCGCAGAGCAAACTGGACAGAGACACAGCGAGAGTCAGCCTAATAACTACACACAGTACATTATATTTATGGTGTACCTCAAGGATATGTTGTTGCGCCATTATCATGTATATAGAGATCTCTGGAGGACCAGTACAACAGGATTGCAAATCAGACACTATTATCCAATTTATTTTTAATCCCAGTCCCCATCCCCCACAGGCCTTTTGGTAGGTCGTCATTGTAAATAAGAATTTGTTCTTAACCGACTTGCCGAGTTAAATAAAGGATAAATAAAGACTATATTCATGGCTATCAGTTACTGGGTCATTACGGTTTATATAAAATGATTTGGCAGCGGTATCAAGTACTACCATTCCCCCCCCCCATTTTATTTACAGACGATTCCAATCAGTTTATACTTCTTTTCAACAAGTCTCAAAAACCTTTAAGGCAAAACCATTACAACGCATGTTGACGGCCAGTACCTTCTATTGATGGTGTAGCTCAAATGATCCGTTCTGGAGGCTATTACAATGTCCTGTATATTATATATGACGTATCCCGTCAGTACCTGGTCCTGTATATTATATATGACGTATCCTGTCAGTACCTGGTCCTGTATATTATACACTRCTCAAAAAAATAAAGGGAACACTTAAACAACACAATGTAACTCCAAGTCAATCACACTTCTGTGAAATCAAACTGTCCACTTAGGAAGAACCACTGATTGACAATAAATTTCACATGCTGTTGTCAAATGGAATAGACAAAAGGTGGAAATTATAGGCAATTAGCAAGACACCCCAAAAAAGGAGTGATTCTGCAGGTGGGACCACAGACACTTCTCAGTTCCTATGCTTCCTGGCTGATGTGGTCACTTTGAATGCTGGCGTGCTCTCACTCTAGTGTGAGCATGAGACGGAGTCTACAACCCACACAAGTGGCTCAGGTAGTGCAGTTCATCCAGGATGGCACATCAATGAGCTGTCGTAACAAGGTATGGTAGCTGTGTGTGTCTGTAGATTGGCTGTGCTGTCAGCGTAGTGTCCAGAGCATGGAGGCGCTACCAGGAGACAGGCCAGTACATCAGGAGACGTGGAGGAGGCCGTAGGAGGGCAACACCCAGCAGCAGGACTGCTACCTCCGCCTTTGTGCAAGGAGGTGCACTGCCAGAGCCCTGCAAAATGCCTCCAGCAGCCACAAATGTGCATGTGTCTGCTCAAACGGCAGAAACAGACCCCATGAGGTGGTATGGGGCCCGACGTCCACAGGTGGGGGTTGTGCTTACAGCCCAGCACCGTGCAGGACATTTGGCATTTGCCAGAGAACACCAAGATTGGCAAATTCGCCACTGGCGCCCTGTGCTCTTCACAGATGAAAGCAGGTTCACACTGAGCACATGAGCACATGTGACAGACGTGACAGAGTCTGGAGACGCCGTGGAGAACGTTTCTGCTGCCTGCAACATCCTCCAGCATGACCGGTTGGCGGTGGGTCAGTCATGGTGTGGGTGGCATTTTTGTGGGCCCGCACAGCCCTCCATGTGCTCGCCAGAGGTAGCCTGGACTGCCATTAGGTACCGAGATGAGATCCTCAGACCCCTTGTGAGACCATATGCTGACACATGCACATTTGTGGCCTGCTGGAGGTCATTTTGCAGGGTCTGGCAGTGCACCTCCTTGCACAAAGGCGGAGGTAGCGGTCCTGCTGCGGGGTTGTTGCCCTCCTACGGCCTCCTCCACGTCTCCTGATGTACTGGCCTGTCTCCTGGTAGCGCCTCCATGCTCTGGCCACTACGCTGACAGACACAGCAAACCTTCTTGCCACAGCTCGCATTGAGTTGCCATCCTGGATGAGCTGCACTACCTGAGCCACTTGTGTGGGTTGTAGACTCCGTCTCATGCTACCACTAGAGTGAAAGCACGCCAGCATTCAAAAGTGACCAAAACATCAGCCAGGAAGCATAGGAACTGAGAAGTGTGTCTGTGGTCACCACCTGCAGAATCACTCCTTTTTTGGGAGTGTCTTGCTAATTGCCTATAATCCACCTTTTGTCTATTCCATTTGCACAACAGCATGTGAAATTTATTGTCAATCAGTGTTGCTTCCTAAGTGGACAGTTTGATTTCATAGAAGTGTGATTGACTTGGAGTTACATTGTGTTGTTTAAGTGTTCCCTTTATTTTTGAGCAGTGTATATGACGTATCCGTCAGTACCTGCTCCTGTATATTATATCATTGTGTGTCAGTCAAGTACCTGGTCTGTATATTAATACTACGTATCCCGTCAGTACCTTGGTCCTGTATATTCTATACATGTGTCAGTCAGTACTTGGTCCTGTATATATTATGAAATGACTCATCCGTCAGTACCTGGTCCTGTATTCTATATGACGTATCCTGTCAGTACCTGGTCCTGTAATTCTATATGACGTATCCCGTCAGTACCGGTCCTGATATTCTATACATTGTCTGTCAGTACCTGGTCCTGTATATATACATGTGTAGTACTGTCTGTATATTATATATGACGTATCCTGTCAGTACCGTACTGGTCCTGTTATATTCTAACAGTGTCGTCAGTACCTGGCCTGTATATTATATATGACGTATCCTGCAGTAGTACTGGTCCTGTATATATATATGACGTATCCTGTCAGTACCTGTGCCTGTATATTATATATTGACGTATCCCGTCAGTACCTGGGTCCTGTATATTTCTATAATGACGTATCCCGTCAGTACCTGGTCCTGTATATTCTATACATGTGTCTGTCAGTACCTGCCTGTATCATTAATATACATTGTCTGTCAGTACCTGGTCCTGTATATTATAATACGTATCCTGTCATACCTGTCCTGTATATTAATACAGTGTCTGTTCAGAACCTGGTCTGTATATTATATAGACGTATCCTGTCAGTACCTGGTCCTGTATATTCTATCATGTGTCTGTCAGTAACCTGGTCCTGTATATACGTATCCTGTCAGTACCTGGTCCTGTATATTATATACATGTGTCTGTCAGTACCTGGTCCTGTATATTATATATGAGTATCTCGTCAGTACCTGGTCCTGTATATTCTATACATGTGTCTGTCAGCCTGGTCCGTATATTATATATGACGTATCCTGTCAGTACCTGGTCCTGTATATTCATAACATGTGTCTGTCAGTACCTGGTCCTGTATATTATATATGACGTATCCTGTCAGTACCTGGTCCTGTATATTATATACATGTGTCTGTCAGTACCTGGTCCTGTATATTATATATGACGTATCCTGTCAGTACCTGGTCCTGTATATCTATACATGTGTCTGTCAGTACCTGGTCCTGTATATGACGTATCCTGTCATACCTGGTCCTGTATTATATACATGTGTCTGTCAGTACCTGGTCCTGTATATTATATATGACGTATCCTGTCAGTACCTGGTCCTGTATATTCTATACATGTGTCTGTCAGTACCTGGTCCTGTATACTATATATAGACGTATCCTGTCAGTACCTGGTCCTGTATATTCTATACATGTGTCTGTCAGTACCTGGTCCTGTATATTATATATGACGTATCCGTCAGTACCTGGTCCTGTATTTCTATACATGTGCTGTCAGTACCTGGTCCTGTATATTATATATGACGTATCCTGTCAGTACCTGTCCTGTATATTATATACATGTGTCTGTCAGTACCTGGTCCTGTATATTATATATGACGTATCCTGTCAGTACCTGGTCCTGTATATATATACATGTGCTGTCAGTACCTGGTCCTGTATATTATATGACGTATCCTGTCAGTACCTGGTCCTGTATATTCTATACATGTGTCTGTCAGTACCTGGTCGTCTGTATATCATTACATGTGTCTGTCAGTACCTGGTCCTGTATATTCTATATGACGTATCCCGTCAGTACCTGGTCCTGATATTCTATACATGTGTCTGTCAGTACCTGGTCCTGTATATTCTATATGACGCATCCCGTCAGTACCTGGTCCTGTATATTACCGCGCCCAGGCGGCTCCTCAACAGACTGATAGATAATAATGTCATGTTATAATGCATCCCATCAGTACCTGGGCACTTGAGGTGATGTCCTCTCTGTGCTGCTCCTCCATGGTTGTCAGGGTGTCAGTGGGGTTCTTCTCACACGGGTCGACCAATCCCGGACCACCTAGGAGGACAGACCAACACCGATCAGCATTCTGCTAACCCCACAACACCGGGGGGGGGAATGTCTATCAGGATCGTCGAAAAGAGTCGGCCACGATGGTCAAAATCAAGGTATAAAAATTAAACCACTGGTACTGGCGGGTAAGAATGTCTATATCACCAGCCACGTCGGCGGGTGGTCCAGTGCGGGCTCTACAGTGAGAGCATTACATTGGAGAATAGTCAAAAGTCAAGTATGAGCACATTAAGGCTAGACGAACGCTACAGTAGCTGTTTTCAAAGTGTTTCTGCGGTTCTGTTTCATCGCTGCTAATTTGCACAAAGAAATACGAGTCCTATATCCAGCCTGACGCAGCAACACTGCCTGCGCAGTGTGAAATAGTGGCGGCGTTGCACACAGGCATAACAGTCTAATTTACACTAAAGTCGACAACAACAAAATAAATGAGACTGTCCTCATATTTCTTGGCAATTTACATTGTTTTGTTCGCAAGCTTGTTTTGTTTTTTTCAACGTTAGTTTGAGTCTGCTGCGTCGACCGATAGCGAAGAGACGCCCTAGTCGGATCCCACAGGTCGACAGGACTCAAGTGGCTCCGTTACCACGGCAACCTCCCGTCCTTAAAGGGGACAGCTGGACATTTCTGTCTCTGATATTTTTTGTTTGAAAAGACTTGAGGTCACAAAAATGATTATGAAAATGTAGCAACATCCCACTAATACATTTCTTGATTTAGAAACATTACAAAGCACATTTTATGCAATTATGTCAGAAACAAAATTTGGCTAGTAGATGTTTTAAAATCTACCTGCACACAGTGACTTAGTGGACCAGAAAGTACATGTCAGGACCTGGTGAAAATAGTCTTATCACAATCAGTCAAAAATACGACATTGTCGTGGTTAGTCTTACCGGGGAGCAGGACTCCAGAGGATATACATTCCAAGACTCGTCTCAGTGCATCGCCTGGGCTCAGGGGGCCAGAGGCACTGCTAATGGCCTTCTCTACCAGCAGCTCCATGGCCTGGAGAAAGACACCATTCACAGGTAGGGAGCATGTAAAAGGTTAATAAAGGAGGGGCACATTTCAAGGTCCTTCTGGAAAGACTAGGAAGTCATTTCTATTACGCTCCCTCTTCTTCAAAACATTAAAATCGAGAACCATCACCACTTTATAACGTTGAAGATRAGAGTAATATCAACTGGGTGTGTCAGCCTGACGATCAACTCACCCAGCTGGGGAAGGCGGACCACGTGGGGACCCTCTGACAGAGGTCACGCAGGATACGAATAACAATCACACAGGATTGGAGTCCGTTGGCCCTAGCCTTGCGGTGCAATAACACGTTTAGTTTAGTGACAGTAAGAGACTGGCGTAGACAACAGGGATCATAGTACATAATATATACATTACAACATGGTCTGTCAGAGGTCCAAATACTACTGGACACAATGGAAGCTTGTGATTGGTTGATTGAAGTATTGTTAAAATGGCCGTAATTGGTTTTGAAATCAGCTGCCATTCCCAGGAGTATTTCACCTCGTCGTAACGTTAGTGAAAAGAGAGAGTTCACAGTTTACAACATGAAACAAGAAAAGTTTAGGTTTTAGTTTCCTTGTCATCTTATAAACCCTGACTTCTCAGGTTGTTCCAGGTGTGTTTCACAGACAGTCCGGTACTAAAGAAGGTAAAAGGCATAGGGAACTGGTAGAGTGGAGGGAATCTGCTTTACTTTGCCTGTGCGTTTGCTTTTCGGACATCGCAGCGACACAGTAAACTAATCAGATGTCCCTTCTCTCAATCCCTATCATTCGACTAAACAGAAATTAAAAGCTACAAAATGATCAACATGGAAGCTCTTATCGGATGACAAAGATATCTCTGCAGCCTTATGGAATCATGTTTTAACACGAAGAAAACAATACAATTCCTTGTAAGGAATTACAAGGAATGCCATTTATTAGATTTTTTTTTGGACCATAAAATTAACATTCTAAAGTTCAGCTGAATAAATATCATAAAGATTGAATATTCAATCTGGTCAAAATCATTACAAGGGTGGCATCCTTGAGTATTTTGTATTTATATCCACCCCCCATATATATAAAAATCATTAAAATTCATTATTAATTCCGACATTGAAAAAAAATCTAAAACAAAGGAAATTAAAAAAATGCATCTCATAAGGCTCCACTAAGAAAGTAAAAGGATGTGTCCGAACCTGGAACCACTTAGCGTGGCGGAGGGCTGCCAGAGCAGCGAGGCATTTTTGCCTGTCCAAGACGTCCGCTGGGTCTCGCGTCAAGCCCCAGGTTACATCTAAAAACGGATGAGTCGAATTGTCAAAATGGTGGTCGGTTGGTTGGTGGTTGGTTGAGGTGGTGAGGAGGAGGAGGAACGGGTGTTTGACCAGGTAAAAGCAAGACTCATTGGCTTGAAGACACAAAACACATTGCCACACATACCAAGTTTCAGGGTTTCAGGAAGGAACCAGGAATTGAACTACTCTGATTTATTTCCTGCCAAATGAAACCAATGAACGACCAGCAACCCGACCTCACCTCGATATTACTAGTGTTTGGAGATGTAGCGTCATGAATGTAACATTAGGTTCACATTGGTGTGAGGTGTTTGGTTATATATACATGTTAGGTTAGGGGGATTGTGAATTATGGGACTGGCGTAAAATGCTGACCAAATAGAAGCAGGATGTGTGATGGTTCAACAGAGAATTATCAAACTCTTGCTTAGGTCTGGCGTGAAGGCTGACCTAGTTGTCCCAACAGCGATCTATTTCATATATAGTCCCCCCCACAAACAAAGGAGAGAGGATCTGAAGTCCATCGGCGAACCGTAATGACTTGTTGCTTGGCGTGTGAACGGAGTTGCTACTAACAGTGGTGTGGCGATGGTAGGTGTGGCAGAGTGTTGAGCTGGTGGGGGGGGGGGAACCTTGGTCAAAAATCCTTCCACAGGAGCTGGTTGGTTGGGGTTGGAACTGGTTGGAACTGGAGCTGGTTGGTTGGGGTTAGAACCCTCTCCTGTATATTGGAGATGAATTTCAGAAAGCTTTGGGGCTGGACCAGATAGAAAGATGTCAATTATGTGGACAAGCAGCGTTGCGTGTTGGAAAGCAACAACAAAAAAAACATGCTCCCCAGCAGCAAAAATAAAATGGTTAGATTGGACATCACTGCATGCATGGCTGGCGTGAGTCATACCTGGCTGATAGGTTGGCAGATACTAGCCTACTGATACTAACTCAGGTCCAACCACAGAGTCCTCTGCCAAAGCCTTCATCCCTGGCCCCTACCGGATGTGCCACTTTTCTCGTGAAGTGTGTACTTGCTCAATGTCTGGACACTGGATTTACCACTGGTGGATAGTCAGGCCAATACTCTCCGGCTCTACACCAATCCAATGCTTTCAAATCCATTGGCAGAGTGCACAAGTGCACACTTCTGGAAAGGGTGGAACATTTGGCACAACAAAACATACAAAGGTGCGTGCTTGAAACACGAGTGTTCCGTTGTTGAGACGGACATAGAACCCCCCCCCCCCCCCAAAAAAAGGGTCCATTTCAGTCTGGCAACACTCACTACTACCCTCCATTGTCAACGAATGCAAAAGACAACGGACAATAAAATGTGATCGAAAAGGCCTTTCAGGTCATATCTGACAGAATGATTAGCTACAGTAAGGAAATGGAGCCCGATCGTTCTGTGCACTAGGCTTTGATATGAAGGGGGACACCAGTTCACTCAGGGAGTAACCTTACAACTGAATAACTCACTCCCAGACAAAAAATAAGATTTTGTTTCCTGTGTGGGGACGTGTGAGCCTACTTCCCACTTCCTGTTTGTCTATGTTCGAAAACCATCTGTTCTGTAAGCCTTTTCTTTCTATACTAGTCATTTCGCCAAAAATAAACTAACTTTTGTTTTTGCTGAAATCTCTCCTGTGACATCAATCTATGAATGATTTGAGTTGTGAGCACGTTTCTTAGTGAGCAGCCCACCACTTCCCCGCCCAATGGCATCTCTGGAGAGAAAAACGTTTCTCCAATGTGTGTAGTTCTGGGCTAAATAACGATCGACCCGGTAGGAAAATTGGTTTAACGTAGCGGTGTAACTGGAAAAACAACCCCAGAAACAAAAAAATGTATCTTACCTGGGAACAAAAAAAAATTATAATAATCTAGACTGCGTTGTCAAACACCGATCATGCTTTGTTTGTAAAGGGACAGCTTTTCAAGAGAGCACTGAAGCCAAGTCGGAGACCTAAGATCTACTCTGCTGGCACTATACAACAGGACCCTAACTTCACCAGGAGTGCCGAGCTAACCATGACTAGAAAGAAGGTTTTTTTTCTTTCTCCAATGACGAGCCTTTGATGCAGATTTTCCTTTACGGCACAGATTTAAAAATAAACAAGATGGCTTCTCAGACTTAAAAAATAATAAAGTTTGTTGGACAATCTGAATGATTGACCAAAACGTAGTTCTTCGTATTAATTTTTTCGTATCGTGAGTTTCAAAACACTGAGCTAAATTAGAACGCCTACCCCAAGGCTTTAGACAGCACGAGAACTGTTTTTAGAATGAACCAACCAGATTCTCCTGTCATGACATGCTCCAGCACCTCCTTGGTTGAAGTTTAAAACAACTAGCGTTTCTAAAATACAAAAATAAAACATCTTGAGCGAGAGACTTGGATACCCAATAGATTAAATCAACAGAGTGGCCAGGGCAATCTAGAAAGTCACATTTAAAGTGCCACCAGGGTAGGTCTCTTCAGGATCAATCAACATATAGGAATTGACATCTTACAGGGTACATTCATTTGTGCTTGCCCAGTGGCCCCAGGTGAGCAGAGATTTCACATTAAGACCATTGAAATAGCCCAGAACATGTTAACTCCACCCATCCAGTGCTCCTGGACAAACTAAACTAATGCACCCATAGCTAGGTGGCAGAGAGGAGGAGTGGCCTTTGTTCTGAAACTGGTGGTATTTGGTAGCAAGATGTGGCTTTCTTCCTTGCTATCACACCTGAGTGGCAGAGTTTAGCGGTCCTTCATGGTTTTGATTGATTTATGGTGGAACGAGGCATGAAGTAGACTCTAGGACTGTTTCTTAGTCCGTAGCACCGACTTATAGGACTTCATTCTCTCACTGGTTGGGAGCTATCTATACAGATAATTTTTGGTACTGTTTCCCTCAGCATCGTCCACAAAGGTCCTTACTTTGTTCTTCTCGAGCCAATGGCATCTCTGGAGAGAAAAACGTTTCTCCAATGTGTGTAGTTCTGGGCTAAATAACGATCGACCCGGTAGGAAAATTGGTTTAACGTAGCGGTGTAACTGGAAAAAACAACCCCGAAACAAAAAAATGTATCTTACCTGGGAACAAAAAAAATTATAATAATCTAGACTGCGTTGTCAAACACCGATCATGCTTTGTTTGTAAAGGGACAGCTTTTCAAGAGAGCACTGAAGCCAAGTCGGAGACCTAAGATCTACTCTGCTGGCACTATACAACAGGACCCTAACTTCACCAGGAGTGCCGAGCTAACCCATGACTAGAAAGAAGGTTTTTTTCCTCCAATGACGAGCCTTTGAATGCAGATTTTCCTTTACGGCACAGATTTAAAAATAAACAAAGATGGCTTCTCAACTTAAAAAATAATAAAGTTGTTGGACAATCTGAATGATTTGACCAAAAACGTAGTTCTTCGTATTAATTTTTCGTATCGTGAGTTTCAAAACACTGAGCTAAATTAGAACGCCTACCCCAAGGCTTTAGACAGCACGAGAACTGTTTTTAAGAATGAACCAACCAGATTCTCCTGTGCATGACATGCTCCCAGCACCTCCTTGGTTGAAGTTTAAAACAACTAGCGTTTCTAAAATACAATATAAAACATCTTGAGCGAGAAACTTGGATACCCAATAGATTAAATCAAGAGTGGCCAGGGCAATCTAGAAAGTCACATTTAAAGTGCCACCAGGGTAGGTCTCTTCAGGATCAATCAACATATAGGAATTGACATCTTACAGGGTACATTCATTTGTGCTTGCCCAGTGCCCCAGGTGAGCAGAGATTTCACATTAAGACCATTGAAATAGCCCAGAACATGTTAACTCCACCCATCCAGTGCTCCTGGACAAACTAAACTAATGCACCCATAGCTAGGTGGCAGAAGAGGAGGAGGAAGAGAAGAAGGTTGAGGGGAGAGGAGGAAGAGAGAAAGGTCTGAGGAGGAGGAGGAGAAGAGAGAAGGCTGAGAGGAGGAGGAGGAAGAGAGAAGGAGGAGGAGGAAGAGAAGGTCTGAGGAGAGGAGGAATAGAAGGTCTGAGAGGAGGAGGAAGAGAAGGTCTGAGAGGAGGAGGAGAGAAGGTCTGAGGAGGAGGAGGAGGAGGAGGAGGAGGAGAGAAGGGCGAGGAGGAGGAGGAGGAGAGAAGGGCTGAGGAGGAGGAGGAGAGAGAGAGAGGGCTGAGGAGGAGGAGGAAGAGAGAAGGGCTGAGGAGGAGGAGGAAGAGAGAAGGGCTGAGGAGGAGGAGGAAGAGAGAAGGCTGAGGAGGAGGAGGAAGAGAGAGAGGGCTGAAGGAGGAGGAGGAAGAGAGAAGGGGCTGAGAGGAGGAAGGAAGGAAGAGAGAAGGGTGAGAGAGGAGAGGAGGAAGAGAGAAGGGCTGAGAGGAGAGGAGGAAGAGAGGGGCTGAGAGGAGGAGGAGGAAAGAGGAAGGGGAGGGAGAGGAGAGAGAGAAGGACTGCGAGGAGGAGGAGGAAGAGAGAAGGACTGAGAGGAGGAAGAAGAGAAGCTGAGAGGAGAGAGAGAGAAGGGGAGGAGGACAGAGAAGAAGGAGGAGGAGGAAGAGAAGGTCTGAGAGGAGGAGAAGAGATTTCTTCTCCTCACAATAGAGCAACTCAAAACGCTTGGAGCGTCGGGCCAGATAAATGGCGAGGGGAAAATATAATAAGCTTATATAAGAGAAGGATACATAAAGTGACACAAATGAAGAAAAAAGTATAGGAACAAAAAACAACAATGTAAGAAAACGACAATAATAGATGCCAAAGTAAACACAAGAACTAAGAAAAAAGATTATACAAAATGGAATAAAAGAAGGAGACGAGGAGGCAAAAAAGGGGAATTTTCTCTCCTCCATCTCAGAATGACCTTCTCTCCTCCCTGTATCTCTCAAATCCTGCTCTCTTTTGTCCTTGTTAAGCCTCCTTCCTTCTCTCTTCCCTCCTCTCAGTCCTTCCTCCGTCTTTCCCTTTCTTCCAGTCCTTCTCGTCGTCTTCCTCGCTCCTCCTCAGCCTTCTCCTCTTCCTCCCTCCTCCTCCTCAGCCCTTCTTCTCCTTCCTCCTCCCTACTCCTCGCCTTCTCTTTCCTCCTCACTCCTCTAGCCATGCTCTCTCTTCCCTCCTCCTCCTCATCAGCCTTCTCGTCTTCCTCTCTCTCCTCTCAGCCTTTCTTCTCTCTTACTCCTCCCTCCTCAGCCCTTCTCCTCCCTCCTCCTCCTCTCAGCCCTTCTCTCTTCCTCCTCCTCCTCCTCCTAGCCCCTGCTCTCTCTTACCTCCTCTCGCCGTCCTCCAGCCCTTCTCTCTTCTCCTCGTCTCAGCCTTCTCATCCTCCTCCTCCTCCCTACTACAGCCCTTACTCTCTCCGCTTCCTTCCTCCTCCTCCTCAGCCCTTCTCTCCTCCTCCCTCTCTCTCCTCCTCCCAGACCTTCTCCTCCTCCTCCACCTCCTCCTCAGACCTTCTTCCTCTCTCCTCCTCTCAGACCTTCTATCCTCCCTCTCTCAGACCTTCTCTTCCTCCTGCCTCCTCTCTCTTCCTCCTCCTCCTCTCAGTCCTTCTCTCCTTCCTCCCTCCTCCTCCCTCAGACCTTCTCTCTTCCCCTCCTCTTCAGCTTCCTCTTC
>NW_019947750.1:29536-39958 GCF_002910315.2 Salvelinus sp. IW2-2015
AGCACATTAACCAGCCCAAGCCAATGATTTGGAAACAAGGAGAGAAGGATGGTTTCGTCTTCTTTCTGTGCGTTTCCTTAGCGCTAGTGCCTCATCACCAAAGTTCATTTTGAAATGAACCAAAGATCATTGTAATTTGTTAGCTAATATTGACATGGTTCTGATGCAAACTCTAATCATTACTATGTTTACATTTAACGAAACAGACCCATAAAGTCCTCCCAATTAAGCTGAGTCGTAGTTTAAATCAGACTGAGCGGAGTGCGGAGGGAACACAAATGAGAGTGTAAGAACCAACTCTAGTGGAAGAACCCTTGAGAGTGAGACAACTCTAGATAATGGGGGGAAAGCCCTGAGAGGAGACCAACTCTAAATGGAGGAAGAGAACCTGAAAGAAGAGACCAAACTCTAGATGGGATGGGTATAGTATTACCTCTGATGACGGAGCACCAACTCTAAGATGGTGATGAAGTAACCCTTCTGACGAGGGAGACCAACTTCTAGATGGGAGGAAGAACCTGGAAGGAGACCAACTCTAGATGGAGGGAGAGAACCCTGAGAGGAGACCAACTCTTAGATGGGAGGGAAGAACCCTGAGAGGAGACCAAACTCTAGATGGAGGGAAGGAACCCTGAGAGGAGACCAACTCTAGGGGGAAGGAACCCTGAGAGAGAACCAACTCTAGGGGAAGGAACCCTGAGAGGAGACCAACTCTAGGGGAAGGAACCCTGAGAGGAGACCAACTCTAGGGGAAGGACCCTGAGAGGAGACCAACTCTAGATGAAGGGAAGGAACCCTGAGAGGAGACCAACTCTAGATGGAAGAGAAGGAACCCTGAGAGGAGACCAACTCTAGATGGAGGGAAGGAACCCTGAGAGAGACCAACTCTAGGATGGAAGGAACCCTGAGAGGAGACCAACTCTAGATGGAAGGAACCCTGAGAGGAGACCAACTTAGATGAAGGAACCCTGAGAGGAGACCAACTCTAGATGGAAGAACCCTGAAGGAGACAATCTGATGGAGGGAACCTGAGAGGAGACCAACTCTAGATGGAAAGGACCCGGAGAGAGACCAACATCTAGATGGAAGAACCCTGAGAGAAGGACCAACTCTAGATGGAAGAACCCTGAGAGGAGACCAACCTAGATGGAAGGAACCCTGAGAGGAGACCAACTCTAGATGGAAGAACCCTGAGAGGAGACAACCTAGTGAAGGAACCCTGAGAGGAGACCAAAGGCATCGTATTCCCTATACAGTAGTGCACTACAAAGTACAGTTGTGGCCAAAAGTTTTGAGAATGACACAAATTTTCACAAAGTCTGCTGCCTCAGTTTTGTATGATGGCAATTTGCAATTACTCCAGAATGTTATCAGTGATCAGATGAATTGCAATTTACCCCCGCTGAGGACTGGGGTAAAGTCATTTTCTCTGATGAAACCCCTTTCCGATTGTTTGGGCATCGGAAAAAAGCTTGTCCGGAGAAAGACAGGTGAGCGCTACCATCAGTCCTGTGTCATGCAACAGTAAAGCATCCTGAGACCATTCATGTGTTGGGGTTACTTCTCAGCCAAGGGAGTGGGTTCACTCACAATTTTTGCCTAAGAACACAGCCATGAATAAAGATTTGTACACACATCCTCGAGAGCAACTCTCCCAACGAGAAGAAGAGAGGAAGGAGGAAGAGAACGAGAAGGGGAAGAGAAGAGACGAGAAGGGAAGAGGAAGAGAAGAAGGGACGAGAAGGGAAGAGAAGGGGAAGAGGACGAGGAGGTCCCTACTTAGTTAGGAACTCCCCTCACCTGGTTGTCTAGGTCTTAATTGAAAGGGAATAAAAAATTAAACCTGTTAAGACCCTAGTCCCTCCACGGAATGAGTTGGACCCCCCTGACATAGGGACCCATTTGGATACGACCCGTGTTGGTCTGGAGGGGCTTCAATGGAATGAGTCATGAGGAAGAACTCCATCTGGGTCATAGAGACAGTCAGCGCTGTAAGACTTAACTAGGTCGCTATCTGGAAGGGAAGATGGAGTGGTTTGTAGAGTAACGTACTGTAGCTAACATGGTGTGTGTGGTGTGTGTGTGTGTGTGTGTGTGTGTGTGTGTGTGTTGTGTGTGTTGTGTGTGTGTGTGCGCTGCACTCTGACCCACGGCTATTTAGCCAGGCCTAGGCATACATAAGATTATTCTCTCACACACACACAACACCGCAGATACACACACACACGCGCAGATGCCACACACACACACACACGCAGACACCACACACACACAAAACTTAAAAACATACATAATCACAGAAGCAGCAGTCACCGCTGAGGCCAGGGTTAAGAGTGAGGCTGTCACTGCTGAGGCCCGGGTAAGGGGAGGCTGCACTGCTGAGGCCAGGTTAAGAGTGAGGTGTCACTGCTGAGGCCCAGGGTTAAGAGTGAGGCTGTCACTGCTGAGGCCCAGGGTTAAGAGTGAGGCTGTCACTGCTGAGCCCAGGGTTAGAGTGAGGCTGTCACTGCTGAGGCCCAGGGTTAAGAGTGAGGCTGTCACTGCTGAGGCCAGGGTTTAGAGGAGGCTGTCACTGCTGAGGCCCAGGTTAGAAGGAGGCTGTCACAGCTGAGGCCCAGTTAAAGGCTGTCACGCTGAGGCCAGGGTTTAGAGGGAGGCTGTCACTGCTGAGGCCCAGGGTTAAGAGGGAGGCTGTCACTGCTGAGGCCCAGGGTTAAGAGGGAGGCTGTCACTGCTGAGGCCCAGGGTTAAGAGGGAGGCTGTCACTGCTGAGGCCCAGGGTTAAGAGGGAGGCTGTCACTGCTGAGGCCCAGGGTTAAGAGGGAGACTGTCACTGCTGAGGCCCAGGGTTAGAGGGAGGCTGTCACTGCTGAGGCCCAGGGTTAAGAGGGAGACTGTCACTGCTGAGGCCCAGGGTTAAGAGGGAGCTGTCACTGCTGAGCCCAGGGTTAAGAGGGAGACTGTCACTGCTGAGGCCAGGGTTAAGAGGGATGCTGTCACTGCTGAGCCCAGGGTTCAGAGGGAGGCTGTCACTGCTGAGGCCCAGGGTTCAGAGGGAGGCTGTCACTGCTGAGGCCCAGGGTTAAGAGGGAGGCTGTCACTGCTGAGCCAGGGTTAAGAGGTAGACTGTCACTGCTGAGGCCCAGGGTTAAGAGAGGACTGTCACTGCTGGGGCCAGGGTTAAGAGGGAGACTGTGCATGGGAGGGTATATCATAGAACTGGGACGATAAATTGGGAAAATTATCGACACCGACCATTTTGCTGATGTTGTTCATCGCGATAAGTAGCCTTTACTAGAGAAATGTGAACCGTTATAAACTGCGGGTGCACGTTACCGTTATAAACGGCGGTGGACGTTACCGTTATAAACGGCGGTGCACGTTACCGTTATAAAACGGCGGTGCACGTTACCGTTATAAACGGCGGTGCACGTTACCGGTTATAAACGGCGGTGCACGTTACCGTTATAAATGTTTAGTATTCTATTTAATCGTTATCGTATCAATTCAGGTCATTTTTCACAATATGGATTGTTGCCCAGGTCTAGTGCATCAGCCCCTGGCCCCCTAAGAGAGCAAGGGAAGAAGAGGAGGAGGAGAAGGGGAAGAGAAGGGGAAGAGAAGGGGAAGAGGAAGAGAAGGGTAGTGAGTGACTGTGTGTGAGGGGTCAGCTGCCTGGAACAGACAGGCTTGCTTCCCTGGGCATGATGTCCCCCTGTAACCAGGGAATAGGGAGTCATTTGGTAACCAGGGAATAGGGAGTCATTTGGTATCCAGGGAATAGGGAGTCATTTGGTATCCAGGGAATAGGGAGTCATTTGGTAACCAGGGAATAGGGGGTCATTTGGTATCCAGGGAATAGGGTGTAATTTGGTAACCAGGGAATAGGGAGTAATTTGGTAACCAGGGAATAGGGGGTCATTTGGTAAATCAGGGAATAGGGTGTCATTTGGTATCCAGGGAATAGGGTGTCATTTGGTAACCAGGGAATAGGGGTTCATTTGGTAACCAGGGAATAGGGGTTCATTTGGTAACCAGGGAATAGGGGGTCATTTGCAATCACACACACCCTCAGATCAGGGTTCAAAACTAGACAGAGATGTCATTTTATCATCATAGCTATTCATTTAAGAGCACTGTTTTTTTTTGTCATCAAAGATCCTAAATTAGTGATAGGTGGTATATAGCATATACAGCTGCATAGAGGTATGATGATTCTGTCACAATAATGTACCGATTTCAGTCCTAGAGGGCAACCCACTGAATACATTGTGCTATTTTGACACCTAAAGGATCTAGCGTACCTGTGTCGTGACTGACTCTCTCATGAGCGGTAATCTGTCTACCGGGTAGGGCTACAGCCGCATTCAGTGACGGGGCCATCAAATCATCAGTCAAATGTTCACGCACACGCATACATTTGAACGAGTAAAATGATATACGTAAAAAAAAATATATATTATAAAAAGGTAATTGATACAGCAAGAATATAAGATATTGCTGAGGAATCAAATAACCTCTTAGGACTAGAAGGGAGGTATACTCCTCAGCGCCTCGGGATGTCTCATACTGCCTGTCTGTTCTGTTGGGTCTACACTTCACAGTGTCTAACGGCAGTGTTTCATACATTTCAGAGGACACAGTGTTGATTTCATTACGCTGGATCAGCTGCTTTACCTTCTTCATGATCTTCTGAGCATCGTAGCGGATCTGTGTGAACTCCCGGAGCCCAAAGGAACCTCCCACTACCAGCAACTACCAGAAACAGAATCCATACGTCGTAAGTTGGTTTCATTATGAGGCATTGTCATCAATATACAGTACAGTCATACTATCTCTGACTGYACTAACTATTGAAACAAAAATCGTATGTTGTCAAGGATGAATATGCGTGTATGTGTTTAAATAGAGAATGGATGATTATTAGCGCTTCTAGTTAACTATCTATTGAAGATGATGTCTCAGGTCACTTGCACTTTCATTGTTTGGAGTGGCTTGTATTTTGTCAGTCGCTTCAGCAACTAACGGCACGAAACCACTTAACTAGCTAGCTAGCTAGCTAATTGGTCGGATTTTATAATGACTGTTCTTCGTGTTTGTAGCCTACATGTTGATACTACTGCTCAAGCTGCTATCTAGGATGTAGCCAACTGTAGCTAGCTGATAAGCTAATAGCCACTGATAGCTAAACTAGCTACCCTCTCTCTAGCGAGCAAAAGTCTCGTCACGAAACTGAAAAAGACTGTATCAAACCTATGACTCACCAACATGGGAACGCCATATTTAAGGGTTTTGTTCCTCTGTAATGCTTTGAAGGTCAACATAATTATTCGACCCAGATAACTCTACAACCCCATGTTACTTGTTGTTCACTGCGGAAGGTGAATTCTGTCGGACGCACTTACGAGTAGTCCTACTCACTATAATTCCCGGATGTTTCATAAACTCCCATTTTTAGTTCCGCATGTGGAGTGACAACAGAGGTAGAAACACTGAAGTAGTGTTATTTGTATGATTTTGGTTGATGAATTATTGTTAATATGTATGAGATATGTTGGCATATTACTTTCGTCACGTTATATTTAGAAAAAAAAGGCCCCACAATAGCTACGTGTTTCTGTAAAGAACATTGATCTAAATAACGTGCCAAACGCACTTATTTAATTTCTTCCATTGTCCATATTACTGTAATTTGATTACAGAATCCAACATAAAWATGTAAGTGAATCAAGGAAATGAATAAGCTCTTCCCCCAGTCTCTTCTTCTTTATCAGCCTCTGAATCCATTCTTCCATCTTCCTTCCACCTTCCTATGGCAGACGACCAGAGCCAGTGGCCCAAAGAAAACGCTGTATAGGAACAGGATTCTTCTCAAACACAAGGTAATATAACTACTTCTTGCTAGAAGGGTGCACTGAACTTGGGTATAAAACCTCCCAGGGCTCAAATGTCAGAATATGATATTGCATATTTCTCTTGTATCCACAGCATTGCCCTATAGCCAATCTACATCCAGTCTATCACCCCAGCTACAATTAATCTTTATTATAAACTGGGTGGTTCCAGCCCTGAATGCTGATTGGCTGACAGACGTGGTATATGAGACCGTATACCACGGCTATGACAAAACATTTATTTTTACCGCTCTAATTACTTCAGTAATCAGTTTATAACAGCAATAAGGCACCTCAGGGGGTTTGTGGTATATGGCCAATTTACCACGGCTATGGGCTGTGTACAGGCACTCCGTGTTGCGTCGTGCCTAAAGAACAGCCCTTAGCCGTGCACCTAAAGCTACTTTCCAGCTTGATATTGTCTTATGTTCTGCAGCATCGCTTCACAATGTTCTGCAGCATCGCTTCACAATGTTCTGCTGCATCGCTTCACAATGTTCTGCTGCATCGCTTCACAATGTCGTACTTTTGCTGGAGACGGTTCATTTTGAATATCACATATAGCTTCATCACAGACACAATAAACGTCAGTGGTTATTAATGTCACTGTGTACTTTAGCAAAGTAGGAAGGAGAGTAAATTAAGGACCAAGTATAGCAATTTATTTTTATTTCAATTGTTGTTTCTTTCTTTTTTTTTACCTGGTGAAGAAAAATACCTTTTTTTTGTTCTGTATAATAAAATATGTTAGCTTTATTCATTTTATGAAGATAAAACAATAACAACAAGAAAAATAAAAACACATTTCTCTCCCTTTTTGTAAACCTGGAGAGGGTTTCTGCATGGGAAGCAAGTCCAACTGAGACAAAGTGTGAGGGAGGGAAGGGGCTTGGCTCCGTCCGGGGTGAAGTTTCCCTTGGGTACAGATCTAGGATCAGCTTTCACTCCCTCAAAACCTAACTTTAACTATTAGTAGGGAAAGTGCTAAACTGACCCCAGATCAGCATCTAGGGGCAACTTCACCCTACACCAGTAAAGGGGTTGGCGGAGGGAGGAATGAGGACGGGGTGGAGAAGGAAGGGGGGGGGGGGCAGACAAGATGATTATGACATATAAGATGAGGCCAGGAACATAGAAAAAACATGTTAGCATTGTAGAGCAGGGCTAGCCTGATGCCAGATTTGTCTGTGCTGTTTTGAGTGTTGTAGAGCAGGGCTAGCCTGATGCCAGATTTGTCTGTGCTGTTTTGAGTGTTGTAGAGCAGGGCTAGCCTGATGCCAGATBTGTCTGTGCTGTTTTGAGHGTTGTAGAGCAGGGCTAGCCTGATGCCAGATCTGTCTGTGCAGTTTTGAGCGTTGTAGAGCAGGGCTAGCCTGATGCCAGACCTGTCTTTTGCTAAACTGGCGTGACAACGATGAGTGAGAAGGAGTTGGCAAGACAACACAAACAGATCTGGGACCTATGCTAGAGCAGAGCTGCGGTGTCGGGGCAGTAGGAGGGTCTTGCGGGCCGGTGGTAAGAGCAGGTAGGCTGGTGAGTGACCTGACATATTAAGGGTCAAAGGTCACTCAGAGGTCACTCTCTCCGTAGAGTGCGGTGGAGAAGGACATGTAGTCGAGGGCGCCGGGTATCGCGTCGGGGCCGGCGTAGGGAGCCATGCGGGCGATACAGTACTCTGCCTGGTCAGGAGGCAACTCACGGCGAAGCTCATCGGCCAGGATGTAGTTCTGGTGTAGGGGGAAACAAGGTAAGAATGGTTCAGGGGGTTCTCAAACCTTTGGGCTCGTTTGGCCAAAATATAATCTGAGTGGTTGGCCGTGGGCCAAACAAATAGACGTTTATGTATTTATAAATAAAATGGTAAACAATAGCTTTTTAGGCTCTTTAAACAATATCTTTTTAGTAAACAATCATAAAATCATACAAAATGTAGCCATATAACTTGACACCGAACAACACATTCTAATTAGCAGTATTAAAAGATGTATAAAGAAAAACTGYTGTGGCACAGAAACTGCAACCRAGTTTCTATGTTCGTAAGGCTAATAACTWGAATATGTTTCAAATGACTTGAAAATATGGGAAAGGTGTAACAATTTTGTATTTGCAGCAGTAAGTCACTGAAATGCATCAGAAAGGTATCAGAATGTTCAGGAACATTTCAGGGAAGCTCATCAGGCAAAAAACACCTCTAGGCTTTTGGGGGCMCTAAGCAACATTTGGCAGTGGGCCAAAGTAAGTAACTACTTAAATGTGCAATAAGCAAAAAATTGCTCCGCCATTTCCTGGTTGCTAAAATTCTAATCATTTGCCTAATTTTAGTTTATGTGACAAAACAAGCACTCAGAATGTAGAGAATCATTGTACCATCTTAAGCCGCTGTGTAATATATTTTCCATAAAGCAGAAATATTTTCAGCTGTTTGAAGCTGGTGGACAAAACCCAAAGTTAAAGAAGCAAAAATGAAACTTAAGAACGGGAAGTATAGAAATAGAGAACATAGAACAGATCTACCGCTTCTTAGACTGGCTTTCAATGAGAATGACAGATCTATAACTCACATAGAACAGATCTACCGCTTCTTAGACTGGCTTTCAATGAGGATGACAGATCTATAACTCACATAGAACAGATCTACCGCTTCTTAGACTTACCTTCAACGAGCTTTATGATTGATTGACCGACTGACTGACTATTATTCCAACCTCAGTGTGGAAATATATATAAAATGGAGGAAAATCTGTTTTTTGACTGCACTGGGCCTCTAAAAACTGCAAACATGTGTCTCTACCTTATGGCAAAATGTGTAGAATTTGCTTTCAAACTGCAACATTTTCTCTTTGCCCCATGGCAAAATGTGTAGATTTGCAGAAAATGTACTCTAAAACTCTCCGCCGTCAAGATTTCGATTTTGGCCCCCAAAAGGCTAGGGCCGGCTCTGACTTGAAGAGACAAGTGAACAGTCGTTAACTTTCCACAAATGACTACAAGCAGACTAAAACACATTTTGATACATTTATAAGTAACCATAGGAGGATACTTGACTGAGGGAGGGATTGGAGCGGATGTTATCGCCTTTACCATGTTTGTAACCGAGGGAGATAAGGCAGGTTTTGAAGTCTTCAGCTTCCATCATCCCTGTTTTCTTCTACAGGTATCAGAGAGGGACAAACAGTACGGAGGAGGAACGAACGAGGAAGAAGATTGAAAAGTGGTAGAGGAGAGGTATTGAGGGGGAAATAGAGTAGTGGAGAGGGATGTCACACGACATTACGAAAGGAAACAGTGGAGAAAGGATAGTAAGGGGGTAGAGGGGAAAGTAGAGGAAGAGAGGTAACAGGTAGAGGTAGAAGGAGAGTTAGAGGGTTAAGGAGGTAGAGGGGGTTAGAAGGGGAGAGTTAAGGGTGGAGTAGAAGGAGTAAGGAAGTAGAGGGGGTTAGAAGGAGGTAGAGGGGTAGAGAGTAGAGGGGTAGAGAGGTAGAGGGGTAGAGGTAGAGGAGGTAGAGAGGAGAAGAAGTAGAGGGAGTAGAGGGGTTAGAAGGGAGGTAAGGGGGTTAGATGAGAGTAGAAGGAGGTAGAGGGGGTTAGAAGGAGTAGAGGTAGAGAGAGAGGGGGTTAGAAGGAGGTAGAAGGAGTAGAGGGGTAGAGGAGAGTAGAGGAGAGTGGGGGTTAGAAGGAGGTAGGGGGTTAGGAAGGAGTAGAGGGGGTAGAGTAGAGGTAGAAGGAGGTAGAGGAGGTTAGAGGTTAGAGAGGTAGAGTCAGGGTAGAGGGGTTAGAGAAGGAGTGAGAGTAAGGAGGAGTGGGGGAGAAGAGGGGTTAGAGGAGTAGAGGGGTTAGAGTGAGAGTAAGGAGGAAGGAGGAGTGGGGTTAGAGAGTAGGAGGTAGAGGAGGGGGTTTAGAGGAGAGTAGGAGGGTAGAGGAGAGTAGAGAAAAGAGAAAAGAGAACACAAACAAACCAACATGGTTAACCTCAGTACCTGTGCATCGTTGGCTATATCGAAGCCCAGGCTGATCAGGCAGGCCTTGAACTCCTCAGCCCCAGAGTGCCTGAGTGGTCCTGGGGTGTCAGTGGGGGTGCCAACCAGGTGTGCCAGGTACCAAAGGCCAGGTGAGTGTGGGCCAGGTGCATTGAAGTGGGGGTGGGCAGGAGGAGACGGAGAGGGTGGGGGTGGATAGGAGAGGGTGGTGGATAGGAGAGGGGGTGGTGGGAAGAGAGGGTGGGTGTGCGTCATGCAGAGGGGGTTGGATGGTTGTAAGGGGTTGGGGTTGTGGGTGATAGGTTGGTAGGGGGGGTGGTTGATAAGGGGTTGGGGGTAGGGGGGAGGTTGATAAGGGTTGGTGGGGGTTATAAGGGGGTTTGGGATAAGTGGGGGATGGTTGATAAGGGGTTGGGGACCATGCACAAGAAGAGACAGAAAGACCACAACAGTCCAAACAAACATTAGGGACCTGAGTGAGGTGTTCACCTACTGTGGTCACATGAGGCATTTCGAGCTGTTAGGTGCTGTGTGGCAGGAGACACAGTAGA
>NW_019947750.1:40699-43957 GCF_002910315.2 Salvelinus sp. IW2-2015
CTGTATGTGTGGTGTTGTTGTTGTGTGTTGTGTGTTGTGTGTGTGTGTGTGTGTGTGTGTGTGTGTGTGTGTGTGTGTGTGTGTGTTGTGTGTGTGTGTGTATATGTGGGTACACAGACCCACAAGCCACTGCGGCCCCTCACGATGAGTTCAGATTTTTGGTGTGGCTCCCACCCCTATCGAAGTTGCCCATCCCTGGTCTAGTTGAGTACCTTGTCCCAGCCAGGACCTTGAAGGAGGCCATGACCTGGTCAGCGGTGTCTGTGTCGGCCGTCCCCCCAGTACGAGGTATCATTCATTTCACATCATATACAGTAACACCGTGTTTCCCAAACTCGGTCCCGGGGACCCCAAGAGGGGCACATTCTGTTTTTTTGCCCTAGCGCTATACAGCTGATTCAATTAATCAAAGCTTGATGATGAGTTGATTCAGCTGTGTAGTGCTGGGGCAAAAACCAAAACGTGCCCCCCCCCCCTCAGGGTCACTGGGACTGAGCTTGGGTACATAGCACCACATAGGTTAAATAACTACATTATTCCAACCGCAGAGGTACTGCAGGGGGGTCCACAGAATTATAAAAATAAAATGAAAAAAAGTTTTTTTTAATTAAAAATATTTTTAGGAATAGACCTATCGCTAGTAACAGAATAAACAAAAGTTTGAATTTACATATCTACAGTAGAAAGTATATTACTTGATTTTATCCTAATGGAAATTACACTCACTAACCACATTTACATCCATCTGTTTTTAATGGGTAAAAGACAGTGGAGATGGAAATAGGAAGTTACGGTACAATTYTTTATAAATGCCGACAGATAAAAATGGATTATCGCGAGAAATGGCGGTGGAAATGCCKTGTGTATATAGCACAAATATTGATATAATAACCATCGATATTGAAATATTGAAGTACACTTGGAGTCACGAGATGATGTGATGTTGTGTGTGTAGGGGGTTCTTCCACTACGACTCAGGAAACCATGCAGTTTATGAGTCTACAGATTAAATAGGGTCTTATCACAGGGTGGTGGTAAAAGTGCTCCGTGATAACGTTTATTCTCCTTATTGTGGTAACCGTGACGATCGACGCTTGACCGACCGTTTGACAAAATCCAAAATAATTCTCACTCTTATCCATAATAATCTCATCATGTAGACTAGCCTACCCTCACGAGTGGCACAGATGTCTAAGGCACTGCATCTCAGTGATAAAGGCGTCTCTACAGTCCCTGGTTCGATCACGGGCTTTATCACATCGGCTGTGATCAGGAGTTCCGTAAGGCGGCGCACAATTGGCCTCAGTAGGCCGTCATTGTAAATAAGAATTTGTTCTTAACTGACTTGCCTAGTTAAATAAAGGTTAAATAAAAATTGAAAGTATACCCACACTGTATCTGTGAGCTGTTGGCTAGAGGGCATGTGCCAAGATCAGAGTAGGTATTTTGGCTATTTAATGCAACAATTTTTGTGACAAAACTATTGGTAGAGTTGAAAGTGGATTTAGTTCATTTGGCGTGGACTATGTCACAATGCACTGATTTGTATCCGTAACAAGTCTTGTTTGGTGGAAACACACCACTGGTGGGAATTTTTTTAATGTGCCAATATGCACCAAGCCCTAGCGGCTGCTAGGGGGCCCCAGACCAACAACAACTAAAAAATAATCACTGAGAGTCGCTAAATTAGCCAATTTTTGGGGGCGGGGGTCCCTGGGTCATCGGTTTGCCTGTGTCACAGCCATTTTTCAGGGAAAAAGTTTCCCTATATATTTTTCTCCAAAAAGAGAAAGACACCACCCCTTAAAAAAAAGGCTTTTAAAAATGCTTTCTCTCGTCAGTGCAGTAGGACTAAAGTATGTGTCTCTGGGACACGTCTTAATGCAACTCCTTTCTCTTCATCAACAGATATGGTAAAGTTAGATGAGTTCAACATCACTATCGATGTCATCAGTTGGTCCTGGTTGATTATCTACATGATGCATGTTTGTTGACAGAAAAACAAAGCCCTTCCTTAAGTCCTGTAGTTTGTTCATGCAACACTATGAGAGGAATAACAAGGTTCAATGACCCAACAAACGATCCTCTTGTCCACCTCAACCTCCTCGCTTTGCTCATGTGGTCTAAATAGGTGGAAAACACATTGTCTATAACGATATTCAGATCTAGTTGGTTGTCTGATTGTATGTAAGTTGTGATTTTTTTTTGTTAGGAGCTTTTGGCCTTGTATGGGGGCTGGGAGGCTTAAAATGGGTGCCTGTTTTGATGAAACAAAAGACCTTATTCCTGTTATTGAATTTGGAGAGGTGGATGTTCTCTCCTTGACTTACAACAGGGTGCTGCGGCTGTCAACCCCCCTCCAGCCAGCCAGCCAACACCCCCCCCCCTCCCCCCCCCCACCCCCCCGCCCCCCCCCCCCCCCCCCCCCCCCCCCCCCCCAGAGACCGAGGTTCTGGTTCGACAGTCATCCCACTCGCCCCAAAGCCTGATCCCAACCGTGATCCCAAACACCGATCCGGATTATCCTCACCAGAGAGCCACAGTACCATGAACTACCACGGCCTACCTCACTGATTAGCCTTAGGCTGATTGTTTTTGAATTAACCATCATTATCACTCATGACTGTGGTACTTTTATTAGTGGTTGGTCGAATTGTCCCCTTACCACTGGGACTGTACTGAGTCTTGTGTGTTCTCTCAGCCCATACTTCACCCTCCGCTGTCCAATCAACCCCTTCCCAACACAGACGACCAGGACTCCATTACCCGCTAACTGTGTACTGACAGTCACATCCCTAGTGTAGTGTGTTGTAGTCGCTGTGATCTAACTTACAATCATCCCTAGATTCTGTAGTGTTCTGTCTGTAGTCGGTGTGTTCATACCTCCATGGTATAGCTGTGCCTCCTTTGAGTGCTTTTGTGCCCTCGAAGATCAGAGCTTCCTGAATCAGCTGGTGGTCTCCCTCCAATTGGATTCGCATCTTTTGGCTTGTATGTAGTTGAGCGATGTTCATTCTCGTATTGGCGGAGATGGGTCAGCTGATCCTCCAGGGTTCCGTGCATCTCATAGAGATACGGACCCAATCTCCTGCAAGACAAGAGAAACACAGGGGGAAGAGAGAGGGAGAGTACATGAGAAGAAGCAGGAACTTGTATCTCTTCACTAACCAGCCAAATCTACATGGGATCAAAAAAAGATTCCCCTACTGGCAGAGAATTGTTTACATTAGAATGTGAATAGCAAAACAGGCATGATAG
>NW_019947750.1:43982-46314 GCF_002910315.2 Salvelinus sp. IW2-2015
AGATCCATACTAATTAGTAGTTAGGCAATATAAGTGAACTGTAGTATATGTTAACTAAAACCACCACCCCCCCCCCCCCCCACAGCACCTCTTCTCTCTGTACGGTCTCTCCCTGTGAAACTGACCCTGTCGAAGTGGTGAAGGAGGCTCTGAACTCGTTCATCTGTCCTGGCTGATGCCCTTGGGTCCCTCGTCAGAATCTGGTTTTTCGATCTCCGTTGATGGTTCTGCGATGGGGTCAGGAGTTGCTCCCAGCCCACACGGATATGCTGCAGGGAGAGGAGAAGGGAGAGGGGAGAGAGGGAGAGGACAGAGGAGAGGAGATGAGAGAGGAGAGAGGGGAAGGAGGGGAGGATGAGAGAGGGAGAGGAGGAGAGAGGGAGAGGAGGATGAGAGAGGGAGAGGAGGAGAGAGGGAGGGAGGACAGAGAGGGAGTAGACAAGAGAGGAGGGAGAGAGAGAAATAGGTAGACAGGTAGAGAGAGAGGAAAGAGAGAGAAAAATTTAATTGAAAGAAAGAAGTTGAACACCAAGAAGACTGAAAGTTGTCGTCGTAAGATCAGATTCTCTATTTCATACAACTTGTACCCTCTCTTATCTGTCACGTTATCAGCAAATAACTTGTACCCTCTCTGGATCTTCAGTGGGATCAGGAAAGATCAACTTGTACCCTTCTTGGATCGTCACGGTGATCAGTAAGATCACTTGACCCTCTTTGAGGGAAATCTTCACGGATCAGAAAGATCAACTTGTACCCTCTCTTGGATCTGTCACGTGATCAGCAAAAAGACAACTGTACCCTTCTTGGGATCTGTAACGGTATCAGGAGATCAACCTGTACCCTCTCTTGGATCATGTAGGGTGATCAGTAAGATCAACTTGTTACCCTCTTCGGGATCTGTAACGGTGATCAGCAAAGATCAACTTGACCCTTCTTGATCTTTACTTCATTCTTCCATACTTCCAATTTTTCTTCAATACATCCCTACGCGTTGCTTCTGGTAGTTATGTATGTGTTAGTATGTGTGTTTCTTACAGTAGCTTCCCTAGTAGTGTTGTGTGTTGTTAGTTGTGTTTGTGGAGTATGTGTTGTGTAGCTGTGTGTTACTTACAGTACATCCTAGTAAACACAAACAAAACTGGTTTTGAGGATGACAGGGGTGATATGATTAAGGGTGATAGGGGTGATACCATTAAGGATGACAGGGGTGATACGATTAAGGCTGACACGATTAAGGGTGGCAGGGGTGATAAAATTCAGGATGACAGGGGTGATAAGATTAAGGATGAGAGGAGTGATAAGATTAAGGATGACAGGGGTAATCAGATTATGGATGACAGGGGTGATACAATTAAGGATGACAGGGGTGATAAAATTAAGGACGAAAGGGGTTATGACTAAGGATGACAGGGGTGATCAAATAAAGGACGACAGGGGTTATATGATTAACGATGACAGGGGTGATACCATTAAGGATGACAGGGGTGATACCATTAACGATGACAGGGGTGATACCATTAAGGATGACAGGGGTGATACCATTAAGGATGACAGGGGTGAAAAATTAAGGATGACAGGGGTGATAAGATTAAGGATGACAAGGGTGATACCATTAAGGATGACAAGGGTGATACCATTAAGGATGACAGGGGTGATACAATTAAGGATGACGGGTGATACCATTAAGGATGACGGGTGATCAGATTATGGATGACATGGGTGATCAGATTAAGGACGACAGGGGTGATCAGATTAAGAATGACAGGGGTGATACGATTAAAAATGACAGGGGTGATACGATTAAAAATGACAGGGGTGATANAATTAAGGATGACAGGAGTGATAAGATTAAGGATGACAGGGGTGATACGATTAAGGGTGATAGGGGTGATACGATTAAGGATGACAGGGGTGATATGATTAAGGATGACAGGGGTGATATGATTACGGATGACAGGGGTGATACAATTAGGGATGACAGGGGTTCTATGATTAAGGATGACGGGGGTTCTATGATTAAGGATGACAGGGGTTCTATGATTAAGGATGACAGGGGTGATACCATTAACGATGACAGGGGGGATCAAATTTGAGATGGGTCTGATTCCAAGCGTCTTGGACACTTAGGCCGAGGGTCATATCAAGACACTATGGTATTTTGATATTCATGACAATCCCTCAAAAGGACTCTGTGATCACCAGTCATTTGAAGATTAAGTAAAATTGTCATCTCTGCTCTGTTCTGTCCAGTACCAACTCTACCTGTTCTGTCCAGTACCAACTCTACCTGTTCTGTCCAGTACCAACTCTACCTGTTCTGTCCAGTACCAAC
>NW_019947751.1:0-2798 GCF_002910315.2 Salvelinus sp. IW2-2015
CCTAAAAAAGGCTCAACGGCTAGTGTATATAACTGCTCCGATAGAGGGCATCCTTGTCTAATGCCCCGTTTCACCCAGACTGGCCTACTGAGCCCCCCTCCCACCTTAACCATACATGACGACCCAGCATACAACAGCTTCACACAGGTCACAAAACTCTTCCCAAACACATTGAACAGATACTCATGGTCCACTCTATCAAAAGCCTTCTCTTGATCTAAAGAGACCAGTCCAAAGTTCACATTAGAACCTCTCGACAAGTCCAACATGCCCCTGATTAAGAACAAGTTGTCCGTGATTGAGCGTCCCGGTACACAATATGTTTGGTCCTTATGTACTATCGAGTCCAAWTGGGACTTCGGTCTGTTRGAGAGGACCTTGGCAAATATCTTGTAGTCCGCACAGAGCAATGCCATAGGTCTCCAGTTCTTAAGTACACACAAGTCCCCTTTTTTGGGCAGGAGAGTCAGAGCCGCCTGACGGCAGCTCATCGGCACCCCGACGCATTCACGCAGCACGCAAAATAAGTATTGTCCAATTATTCCCCAGAATGTTTTATAAATCTCCACTGGGAGTCCATCGACCCCCGATGCACGACCGGGGGACATCTGGGTTACGGCCTCTGCCAGTTCATGGGACAACACAGGAATGTCCATTTCATCCCTCTGTGCCAGAGAGAGCGTAGAGTCCTGCGAACGAGACCTGAGCACACATAGGATCACACATTTCTGCCCTATACAACTCAGTATAAAACTCCACAGTTCACTCCCGCATCTCCCCCACCACAGAGATCACCCGCCCATCAGACAGCCATAGACAATACAAACCCTTGGCTTCACCGCTCTGTCTTTCCAAACCAAAGAAGAAGGAGCTGGGAGCATCCATCTCCAGGAGAACCTGGCTCTTACAAATGCTAGTAACCATCTATAGCATGATGAGACCTCATCTACACCACCAGCATAGAGAAGAACCCAGCCTCATCTACACCACCATCTATAGCATGACGAGACCTCATCTACACCACCATCTATAGCATGACGAGACCNAGACCCAGCCTCATCTACACCACCATCTATAGCATGACGAGACCCAGCCTCAGCTACACCACCATCTATAGCATGACGAGACCCAGCCTCATCTACACCACCATCTATAGCATGACGAGACCCAGCCTCATCTACACCACCAGCATAGAGAAGAATGAGCAAAAATCCCAGTGGCCAAGCTTATAGAGACATACCCCAAGAGACTTGCAGCTGTAATTGCAGCAAAAGGTGGCTCTACAAAATATTGACTTTAAGGGCGTGAATAGTTATGCACGCTCAAGTTTTCAGTTTTTATTTGTCTTGTTTCACAATGAAAAATATTTTTCATCTTCAATGTGGTAGGCATGTTGTGTAAATCAAATGATACAAACCCCCCAAAATCCATTTTAATTCCAGGTTGTAAGGCAACAAAATATGAAAAAATGCCAAGGGGATGAATACTTTCGCAAGCCACTGTACAGACAGATATAGACAGATACAGAGGGGAGTTTTAGAAAGAGGACAAGAGAGAGATTAGACAAATAGCTAATTAGTCAGCGAGCTGCTCTCAAAATACACAATAAGTGTGAGTAACGCTGAGGCCTGTTGCTATGGTAATCGCGTTCACTGAATCGTTGCTATGGAACTGCCGACTTAGGATTCTGCGAGGGGGAAATTCAGTAGTGTGTAGTTGGTTTTGGGGGGCGAGGAGGATGGATATGATGGAAATCTAGCATAAATGACAATGGAACATAATGTCTGTGTGTGTGTGTGTAACATCTATGAGTGCAGAGTCTAGTGTTGCCCGTCCATGCACCTGATGCTTTCAGGAAATTAGGAAATTGTCATTCACACACACACACTCCTTGCCTTGATTGATCCTGCGATCAGTAAGACTCCACACAGTCGACCACACATACAGTATACAGTGCCCTGGACTTTTTCCACATTTTGTTATGTTACATTCTCATTCTAAAATTGATTAAATCTTTTCTTCCCCTCATCAATCTACACACAATACCCCATAATGACATCACAATACCCCATAATGACATCACAATACCCCATAATGACATCACAATACCCCATAATGACATCACAATACCCCATAATAACAAAGCAAAAACAGGATTTTAGAAACAAAAATAAAAATAAAAAACAACTGAAATATCACATTTCCATAAGTATTCAGACCCTTTACTCAGTTGAAGCACGTTTGGCAGCAATTACAGCATTGATTATTCTTGGGTATGACGCTGCAAGCTTGGCACACCTGTATTTGGGGAATTTCTCCCATTTTTCTCTGCAGATCCGCTTCAGCTCTGTCAGGTTGGATGGGGAGCGTCGCTGCACAGATATTTTCAGGTCTCTCCAGAGATGTTCGATGGGGTTCAAGTCTGGAGTCTGGCTGGACCACTCAAGGACATTCAGAGACTTGTCCTGAAGCCACTCCTGCGTTGTCTTGGCTGTGTGCTTAGGGTTGTTGTCCTGTCGGAAGGTGAACCTTCACCCCAGTCTGAGGTCCTGATCGCTCTGGACCAGGTTTTCATCAAGGATCTCTCTGTACTTTGCTGTGTTCATCTTTAAGATGTCATGATGTCATATTTGTCACTATTGGTCTCAAAGATTGAGAAGGGCAGACTTGTTTGTGGGTGTTTGTCAGAATGATTGTGTTTCTGCACGCAAGTTAACCGTGAGACCATGAGAGAGTGTATCTCTGTGTGTGTGTGTGTGTGTGTGTGTGTGTGTGTGTGTGTGTGTGTGTGTGTGTGT
>NW_019947751.1:3451-3775 GCF_002910315.2 Salvelinus sp. IW2-2015
GCTGGACAGTTTTGGAAAGTATTTTTGTAAATAACAGCTGGTGCACGATATCTCGAGCTATTGCTCGCCTGAGGTAGAGTATCTCATGATAAGCTGCAGACCACACTATCTACCTAGAGAGTTTACATCTGTATTTCTCGTAGCTGTTAACATACCACCACAGTCAGAGGCTGCCACTAAGTCAGCATTGAATGTATGCCTGTATTCCGCCATAAGCAAACAAGAAAACGTGAGACTCAGAACAAACCCACACATTCAGACCCAGACTCCTGGCTATAACATCAGACTGCTGCCTTCTATAACACATTGACCTCTGTCTGTAAC
>NW_019947751.1:4506-10996 GCF_002910315.2 Salvelinus sp. IW2-2015
AGACTGCTGCCTTCTATAACACATTGACCTCTGTGTATAACGTCCAAGACTGCTGCCTTCTATAACACATTTAGAGAGAGACCTTCACTAGAAATACACCTTTCTAATTGGTTTTAACTTCTTTGGGGTAGGGGGGCAGTATTCGGAAGTTTGGATGACTGAGGTGCCCAAAGTAAACTGCCTGTTACTCAGGCCCAGAAGCTAGGATATGCATATAGTTGGTCGCATTGGATAGACAACACTCTTAAATATTGTCTGTGGGTATAACCGAACTGATTTGGCAGGCGAAACCCCGAGGACAATCCATTCAGGAAAAAAAAATGTTTTGAGGTCWTTGGACTTTTCAATGCTTTTCTATTGGAAAGTCTAATAATTAGGACTCAGATTGCAGTTCCTAGGGCTTCCACTAGATGTCAACAGTCTTTAGAAATTGTTTAATGCTTGTTTTTTTTTAAATTACGAAGTATTCGTATTCTTTCRAAGTATCCCTCAGAAGGACTCTAGTCTTTTGGCGCGCGGGAATGAGTGCGCATTCCTTGTTCTTTTTCTCCGGTATTGAACACAATATATTCCGTCTAAAATTGTATAGATTATTTACATATTAGGGTACCTGACGATTAGAAACGTTGTTTGAACTGTTTGGATGAAGTTTACAGGTAACTTTTTAGATTCCTTTGTAGGCGAGTTGGAACAGGCGTATTTCTGAATCAAACACGCCAAATAAATGGACATGTTTGGGATATAAAGAAGGACTATATCGAACAAAACGACCATTCATTGTGTAACTGGGACCCTTTGGATTGCAAAAAGATGAAGATCTTCAAAGTTAAGTGATTTATTTTATAGCTATTTTTGAGTTTTGTTACACCTGTTCAGGTTATGAATTTAGGAATGCAGGAAGTATGCGGGGCGTTGTCCTCAGACAATCAAATGCTATGCTTTCACCATAAAGCCTATTGCAAATCGGACAAAGCGGTTCGATTACCAAGATTCTAAGCTAAAGAATGGTGTACAACACTGGTATTTTCATGAACGTTTAATATTACTACTTTTGTATTTTGAATTTCGCGCTCTGCAATTTCACCGGATGTTGGCCAGGTGTGACGCTACCGGGACGCTACCGTCCCACCTGCCCCAAAGTTAAAGTAATGAAATACTAAGAAAATTAGTATACAATTCTTTTTGTCAAATTCCTTAAATGTACTGAGAATGTTCCAAAGCCAAGCAACTATCCTGCACCATTCGCAGAAAGTTGTGGAAAGGTTGTATACAAAATAACCATAGGACAAGCACACTCTCACCAAGCTCAAAGAAACATATGGTTCTCAGAACGTTGTGTGCTTGCTGGGTTCAAACTGCTGTCAACACAAGATTTAACCTGTTTTTCTGGGCCCCATCAAATTTGTGATGCAACATTTTGGGGGATTTTGAAACAAAATGTATTTTCAATAAAAACACTTTTTCCTCTTGTCAGTGAAAGTGTGTAAGGGATGAGTAACAGTGTTTGTGAAGAGAAGTAAAGAATGAAAGCTTGGCATTGTGAGGTCACCGTCTCCCCGGGAGACGACTGACGTGTGTTCTAGAACACGGGTGTGATAGTCTCTCTCCACGTAAACAATCTGTGGGTGTTCCGACAGAGTCTCTCTCTCTCTCTCTCTCTCTCTCTCTCTCTCTCTCTCTCAATTCAATTCAATTCAATTCAAGGGGCTTTATTGGCATGGGAAACATGTGTTAACATTGCCAAAGCAAGTGAGGTAGATATTATACAAAAGTGAAATAAACAATACAAATTAACAGTAAACATCTCTCTCTGTCTCTCTCTCTCTGTCTCTCTCTCTCTGTCTCTCTCTCTCTCTCTTTCTACATAGTAGATATATGGAATCATGTAGTAACCAAGAAAGTGTTAAACAAATCAAAATATATTTTATATTGTGATTCTTCAAAGTAGCCACCCTTTGCCTTGATGACAGCTTTGCACACTCTTGGCGTTTTGGTAATCCGTCTGGCCCTGTGGCCTTGTGAATGTTGACCTGTTCAAAGGTCTTACTCACATTGGCTACGGCGAGTTTGATCACACAGTCGTCCGGAACAGCTGGTGCTCTCATGCATGATTCAGTGTCAGTCAGTGTTGCCTCGAAGCGCACATATAAGTAATTTAGCTCATCTGGTAGGCTTGTGTCACTGGGCAGCTCGCGGCTGTGCTTCCCTTTGTAGTCCGTAATAGTTTGCAAGCCCTGCCACGTCTGACGAGCGTCGGAGCCGGTGTAGTCTCTCTGTCTCTCTCCTCCCCTCTTCTCTGCCTCTCTCACTTTCCTCCACCTAGATCTGTATACCACAGACACTTACCCACCTGTCTGTCTTGTTTCTGCAGGGCAGGTATTGATGAGGTGGAGACAGATGTGGTGGAGATCGAAGCTAAACTAGATAAGGTACGTAAACACTGGAATAACGTCTCTGTTCCTGTCCCTGTCTCTCTCTCTGTCTCTGTCTCTGTCCCTGTTCCTGTCCCTGTCCCTGTCCCTGTCTCTCTGTCTCTGTTCCTGTCCCTGTCTCTCTCTCTGTCTCTGTTCCTGTTCCTGTCCCTGTCTCTATGTCTCTGTTCCTGTCCCTGTCTCTCTCTCTGTCTCTGTCTCTTTCTCTGTCTCTGTCTCTGTCTCTGTCCCTGTTCCTGTCTCTATGTCTCTGTTCCTGTTCCTGTTCCTGTTCCTGTATCTCTCTCTGTCTCTGTCCCTGTCTCTCTTTCTCTCTGTCTCTGTCTCAGCCCACCATTTTGTCTTGAATCTATTTACCCTTTAGCCTCCGTTCCTGCACTATTTCAGCTCTGAGGGTTCCCTGACCTCAAAGCCCCTGACCCCATCCCTCTCTCTGAGGTCAAACAGAAAGGTCACCGTCCGTATGCATTTGGCTCAAACACTCCAACCTCCAACATCCACTCCAACACTCCAACTCCAACCCTCCAACCTCCAACACCTCCAATCCAACACTCAACCCAACATCAACCTCAACCTCAAACTCCAACACTCCAACACTCCAACACAACCTCCAACACTCCAACCTCCAACACTCCAACTCACACTCCACACTCCAACCTCCACCATCAACCTCCAACACTCCAACCCTCCAACACTCAACTCCAACCCTCCAACTCCAACCTCCAACACTCCAACACTCCAACTCAACCTCCAACACTCCAACTCAACACCAACCCTCCAACACTCAACCTCAACTACTCCAACACTCAACCTCCAACACTCCACACTCAACCTCCAACTCCAACACCTCAACCTCCAACACTCCAACCTCCAACACTCCAACCCCACACTCCAACCCTCAAACTCCAACCCTCCAACACTCCAACACTCCAACCCTCCAACATCCAACTCCAACACTCCACCCTCCACACCTCAACACTCAACCCTCCAACCTCCAACCCCAACATCCAACCTCCAACACTCCAACACTCCAAAACTCCAAACTCAACTCCAATCAACCTCCAACCCTCCACCCCTCAACCTCCAAACCTCCACACTCAACACTCCAACCCTCCAACCTCACTCCAACCTCCAACATCCCAACACCACTCCAACTCAACCCTCCAACTCCAACCTCCAACCTCCATCCACACTCCACATCACACTCAACCCTCCAACACTCCAACCTCCAACACTCCAACACTCAACCTCCAACTCCACTCCAACCTCCAACTCCAACCTCCAAATCAACCTCCAAACTCTAACCTCCAACATCCAACACTCCAACACAACCCTCCAACACTCTAACCCTCCAACCCTCCAACCTCAACCTCCAACCTCCAACACTCAACATCCAAATCACCTCAACACTCCAAACTCCAACTCAACCTCCAACCTCCAAATCCAACCCTCCAACCTCCAACTCCAACTCCACACTCCAACACCAACACTCTAACCCTCAACCCTCCAACCTCCAACACTCCAACACTCCAACCCTCCAACCTCCAACTCCAACCCTCAACCTCCAACACTCCACACTCCAACATCAACATCAAACTCAACCCTCCAACACTCCAACACTCAACACTCCAACACTCCAACCCTCCAACACTCCAACCCAACACCTCCAACCTCAACCTCCAAACTCAACCCTCAACACTCCACACTCCAACCTCACCTCCAACCCTCCAACCTCCAACCCACCTCCAACATCAACACTCACACTCCAACCTCCAACACTCCAACACTCAACACTCCAACCCCCAACACTCTAACCTCCAACCCTCCAACCCTCCAACCCTCCAACACTCCAACACTCCAACACTCCAACACTCCAACCTCCAACACTCCAACACTCCAACCCTCCAACCTCAAACTCCAACATCCAACACTCCAACACTCTAACCTCCAACCCTCCAACCTCCAACCCTCCAAATCCAACACTCACTCCAACACTCCAACTCAACTCCAACACTCCAAACTCCAACACTCCAACAACCTCCAACACTCCAACACTCAACACTCCAACACTCCAACACTCCAACATCAACCTCAACACTCAACTCCCCCCCAACCTCCAACCTCCAACACTCCAACACTCCCCTCCAACACTCCAACCACTCCAACCTCCAAACTCCAACCTCCAACATCCAACCCTCAACCTCCACCACTCCAACCCTCCAACCTCCAACCTCCAACCTCCAACTCCAACCCTCCAACACTCCAATCCAACCCTCAACCTCCAACCTCCACCCACCCAACACTCCAAACTCCAACCCTCAACACTCAACCTCCAACACTCCAACACTCCAACATAATTTACAAACGAAGAATCTGTGTATAGTGAGTCTGCCAGGATGAGAGCACGTAGATGACCAGGGATGTTCTCTTGATAATGTGTGAATTAGACCATTTTAATGTCCTGCTAAGCATTCAAAATGTAACGAGTACTTTTGGGGTCAGAAAAATGTACGGAGTAAAAAGTACATTATTGTCCTTAGGAATGTAGTGAAGTTAAAGTTACAACAAATATAAAAAATAAAGTACAGTGCAGCTGTGAGACTGTGTTAGAACTCGTCAATTATCACCCCCTGGTGCAGCTGTGAGACTGTGTTATAGCTCGTCAATTATCACCCCCCTGGTGCAGCTGTGAGACTGTGTTATAGTCGTCAATGATCACCCCCTGGTGCAGCTGTGGACTGTGTTATAACTCGTCAATTATCACCCCCTGGTCCAATTATGTCCTTTGTAAACATGTCATGGCAGTTTATTGGTGGAAGGCAGAGCCGCCCTATGACATCACTGGCCAGATGTTGAAGGACTGAGTGTATAAAACATTGAGGACAACTTCTTAATATTGAATTGCTCGGAACAGCCTCAATTCCTCGGGGCATGGAGTCGAAAGTGTTCCACAGTTGTAAGTTAGCTGGATGTCCTTTGTGTGGTAAACCATTATTTACACTAATTAGAACCTCCTACTAAACAGATCAACTCACAGTCACGTCTAGAACCTCACGATAAACACTGTCAACTCACAGTCACGTCTAGAACCTCCTATAAACACTGTCAACTCACAGTCACAGTCTAGAACCTCCTATAAACACTGTCAACTCACAGTCACGTCTAGAACCTATAAACACTGTCAACTCACAGTCACGTCTAGACACCTATAAACACTGTCAACTCACAGTCACTCTAGAACCTCCTATAACACTGTCAACTCAGTCACGTCTAGAACCTCCTATAAACACTGTCAACTCACAGTCACGTCTAGAACCTCCTATAAACACTGTCAACTCACAGTACGTCTAGAACCTCCTATAAACACTGTCAACTCACAGTCACGTCTGAACCTCTAAAACTGTCAACTCAGTCACGTCTAGAACCATTCCTATAAACACTGTCAACTCCAGTCACGTCTAGAACCTCCTATAAACACTGGTGTGAGAAGCAGGAACCCCAGTTAAACACTGTCAACTCACAGTCACGTCTAGAACCTCCATAAACACTGGTGTGAGAAGCAGGAACCCCAGTTAAACACTGTCAACTCACGTCACGTCTAGAACCTCCTATAAACACTGGTGTGAGAAGCAGGAACCCCAGTTAAACACTGTCAACTCAGTCACGTCTAGAACCTCCTATAAACATGGTGTGAGAAGCAGGAACCCAGTTAAACACTGTCAACTACAGTCACGTCTAGAACCTCCTATAAACATGGTGTGAGAGCAGGAACCCAGTTAAACACTGTCAACTCAGTCACGTCTAGAACCTCTATAAACATGGTGTGAGAAGCAGGAACCCCAGTTAACACTGTCAACTCAGTCACGTCTAGAACCTCCTATAAACACTGGTGTGAGAAGCAGGAACCCAGTTAAACACTGTCAACTCACGTCACGTCTAGAACTCCTATAAACACTGGTGTGAGAAGCAGGAACCCCAGTTAAACACTGTCAACTCACAGTCACGTCTAGAACCTCCTATAAACCCTGGTGTGAGAAGCAGGAACCCAGTTAAACAGT